>NC_046607.1:300000-479758 GCF_011750605.1 Drosophila busckii | reverse complement strand
TCCGTGCCATTTTCCCACACAAATCTCCATTTTCAAATCTGAGGTTATGTCCTAAAAACTTAAATATCTCGGAAAGTGGTTAAAAGAATCTTCTCTAACTATATCCATTTAAAAGAGAATTTAAAAATCTACCAAACCAAATATATTTCATTGATGAACTCTTCTCGACTCATTTTGAGTCTCTATTGAAAAGTGAGAACTTAATGAATTTTTATATTTGTAAGACTGCCCACACATTTCTCATTATTCTTGGAACAGCAAGAGTGATTTTAACATTTGAAATTCACAAATACATAATAAAAGCCCCACTTCTTCGAATGCATTTCAAAAATTTCACTTTTATCGCTTATGAGTTTATTTTTGATGAACTTGTAAATTGCACACAAAATTTCGCAAGTTCAAGCGCACGTGCTTTG
This sequence comes from Drosophila busckii, assembly GCF_011750605.1. Classification (NCBI taxonomy): domain Eukaryota; kingdom Metazoa; phylum Arthropoda; class Insecta; order Diptera; family Drosophilidae; genus Drosophila; species Drosophila busckii. The sequence continues at coordinate 479,342 of NC_046607.1, read as the reverse complement.
CTATTGCATCAGCTGTGTCTGACAGCTGATATCTTTGTAGTGGCGCCATCTATTGAAATTTCTGGTACGCAACATTAATAATTAATCTTTCCTGAATGAGTTTCAATTAAAATAATTTTTAGTTTTCGACTTTTGAAAAATGGGTCTTGGCCTCTTAAGCTGGTCATTTTTCCCATAGTGCATTGGCAAGAGCAACCAAATTTTGTACATACATACATGAGTTCCGTTTGGAAAATAAGAGCCGAGAAGGACAAGGCACCATATTAGAGGAGCGAGAAGAGCGCTCGATCATACGAGAAATTAAGCAGGATCCCTTTAAAACGGCTAAAGAACTAAAAATTTCCTTAAACAACCGCACTGGAAAAGATGTGTGCTTAAACACGATAAGAAACACTCTGTATAAATATGAATTCCACGGAAGAGTAGCCAGGAATAAGCCTTTTATAAGCCCTAAGAATAAAAACTTTAGAGTGCGATTTGCAAAAGAGTACTTGCTGAAAGCACCAGACTTTTGGAATCAAGTAATTTAATGAAAAACGTGTATAAAGTACACTTTTTTTTTTAACAGTTTTTATTATATTAAGGTTCTATTCACTGATGAGAGCAAATTTAATTTGAAAGGGTCGGATGGCAAAGTTTATGTGTGGCGTAAAAGCAACACCGAATTTGAGCCTAAAAATACAAAGGCAACTGTCAAGCACGGAGGTGGATCAGTCATGGTCTGGGGCTGCATGTCGGGCGCATGCGTAGGCAATTTACATTTTATTGATGGCAAAATGGATAAATTTGTCTACCTTGACATTTTAAAGAACCATGTCAAGCAAAGTGCCCAGAAATTGGGGATCGGCAGCAACTTTGCGTTCTACCAAGACAATGATCCGAAGCATACATCGAGCGTAGCAAAGCTCTGGCTGATCCACCACTGCCCAAAACTTATTCAGACGCCTGCCCAAAGCCCAGACCTCAATGTAATTGAACATCTATGGGAAGAGTTGGCCAGGAGAGTGTATACGAAGCCATATAATACATTGGACCAACTGAAAATAGGATTGATGGAAGCCTGGAGCTCAATCCCAGCGGAAGTGTGCCAGAACTTGGTGAAATCGGTGCCAAAGCGATTACAGGCCGTTTTGACAAGCAAAGGAATGGCCACTAAATATTAATTTATTTATATTTTAATTTTTTTTCATAAAGACAGATACTGTCCGATTATGCGTTGAGCGCAACAAAATGCCTTATTTTAGTTTTTAGTTTATATTTTAATAATTAGAGATAAATGTTTGGTTTTTTTGTAATGTTAAGTTAGTATAATACCTAAAATATAAATATTTGCAAAAAAAATTGTATTCATAGTCCATTTTTTATTACTTTTAACTCACCCAAACATGCAGCAAGAGCTTGTCCGATTATGCGATGGAGCCACTGTAGGTGGTCCTATATCCAAACCCAAGCGCTTTTATTTTTTTTACTTCCTCACCCTCCCCCGCAAATCGAAAAATAAACGATATTAAGGAATAAAAAAATATTTAACAAGTGGACAAATTAAAGTTGGGCGCCACCAACTTTTAAATACACTTTTCTAGGGCATCGCAGCAGGCACATGCATGTACTCAAAAACACATACACACAAAACAGCTAACGCGTCACAGCTCGTTTTCGCTGTAGCGTTAGCAGCGACACCGCCGCTGCGACGTCAGCACGTGCACCCCGCTGTCTATATTGAAAATTGAAATGTGAATAACTCCTAAAGTTATTTAAAAAAATAAAATTTTTTGGAATCGGTCACGACTATAAAGGCAAGCGTTTTGTGATTTCTTTTCAGATTTTATAACATAATTTGTTATGCTTAATATCGTGTTTTTTTTCGATTTGCGGGGGAGGGGAGAGGAAATAAAAATAAATAAAATAAAAGCGTTCGGGTTTGGATATAGGAGCAAATTTGGTTACTCCAGTTCTTATAGTTGCTGAGAAACAGGTGCTCAAACATTCAGACGAACAGACGGACATGGCTATATCGACTCAGCTCGTCGAGCTGATCAACAATATACATACTTTGTGGGGTCTGCCACGGCTCCTTCTCCCTGTTACATACATTTAAGCAACTTCATAATACCCTTTTCCATTTTTTACAAAAATGTCAAATTGTATAAAAATCTGAAAAAAATCACAAAAACGCTTGGTTATGGTTTTGACCAATGCCGAAAATTAGAAAGTTCGGGATAATAATTTAGGAGTTATTCACATTCTAATTTCCGATATGGACAGCGGAGTGCGCTTGCTGACACGTCATACAAACGTCGACGCAGGCGGCGGCGTCGTTGCTGACGCTTAAGCGAAAACGAGTTGTGACGCGTTAGATATTTTGTGTGTACGTGTTTGTGAGTGCATAGCTGTGTTTGCTGCGATGTTCTAGTCAAATAATCAAAATAATTATACAGTCTATAGCTAACTCAACGCTCTGTCTCACACCGCTATATTTGCAGACGCACATACATATGTATCAGAGAACGGCATGAGTGTACGCACCCCTATAATCGCCATGTTACTTACATGGTGTTACCCACACAAGCAGCCCGGAATTTTGGGCTCTTGTTGCCCCGACAATTTTTCATAAGGTCATGCAATTTTTTACTCGCCTATGTGCGCGTTCCTCTTTCGCTACCTGCTGTTGCGTCGGCGCTGCTGCCAGTGCAAGACAGACCGAGAAAGCAAGCGAGATTTTTTCTTGCTATGATTATTATGCCTGCCGATTCGCATTTTGCATGTTGGTGAGACAGTGTTCTTTTGGCTTATTTTTTTCGAGGCACTTGCAAACACCCAGGTTGTCTTGTGTATATGAGTAGGCATAGCTCTGTTTGCTTGCGCGCGTATCTACCCACACCCATGATTTGTGAATGCCACCATGGTATCAAAAAAGTGCCACCCCTGCCGTTCTCTGATATGAATACTCAACAACTTTTATAATTTAACCCACAGCACTATGGGAAAAATGACCAGTTTATCAGGCCAAAACCCATTTTTCAAAAGTCGAAAAAAAAAATTTGTTCTAATCGGAACTCTTTCACAAAAGACTAATTTTTAATGTTGCGTACCAGAAAGATTTCAGCTGTCAAACACAGCTGTTGCAATAGCAAACCACGTGAGTTTGAACTAAGTTTTGTATGAAATTTATAAGTTCATCAAAAACTAACAAATACGCGATTAAAGTGAAGAAGTGGGGCTTTTATTATGTGTTTGTGAATTTCAAATGTTAAAATCACTCTTGCTGTTCCAAGAATAATGAGAAATGTGTGGGCAGTCTTACAAATATAAAAAAATTCATTATGTCTCACTTTTCAATAGAGATTCAAAATGAGTCCAGAGAAGTCCATCAATGAAATATATTCGGTTTTGTAGATTTTTTAATTCTCTTTTAAATGATATAGTTAGAGAAGATCTTTTAAACCACTTTCATTGAGATATTTAAGTTTTTAGGACATAACCTCTGATTTGAAAATGGAGATTTGTGTGGAAAAATGGCACGAAGCGGTTCTGAAAAACAAAAGGGAGGGCTTTTTTTTAATTTTTTTCACAGCTACCATACCTGCGACAGAATTAGAAATTAAAAAAAAGGCTTTTATGGATGAAATCAAAAAAAGATGCTACCGCTTGAGCACAGTTCGAAAACATTGTAAATCCAATTTTAAGTATTTTAAAGGAGTGCCACGCCCACTGTCATCAAAAAAATAACATAAAAAACTATTTTAGCATGTGTTATATTTATTTGATATATTGTTTTTAAATTAAAAAAAATTGTTGTTTTTTTACCCCAAGGGGCGGTGCCACGCCCACAATTTTTTAAAGTATAATAGCTTACGGTCACATAAGACTAATGCTAAAATCCAAACTGAAATATCTTGCTCCGTTTTTGTGTTATTAATTTTGGCCTAATAAACTGGTAATTTTTCCCATAGTGCACTGTTTAGTACAAATGTATCAAAAGTGGTACATTTCTTTTGCTTTGGTACATTGCACTATGGTCCCAAAGTTGATTTTTTTTGGCATAAAGTCTACTAATAAAGCTGTGGACTTGAAATTTGGCATGACCTTTATTTAGAATATTTTAGAATTTTGTGTTATTTTTTTCAAATTTACAAAATTTCTTAATATTTTTTTTGTTGGAAGACGCCAAGTCATCGCGCTCATAATACTAATTTTCAACAATTTTCGATTAAAAATTCACCTGCAACATGTGAGTTTTTCTCGAAAAGGGGAAGAAAATCGGAGGTAACAAACTATTACTGCGCGGTCAAATACGATACTCAGTAAGCCTCAGCTTGTTAGTTACACTCTACGAAAATTAGAGAATGCAAATTTAAATTTTTTACACAAATGCACATAAGCAATACACGCATACACAACTAAAAAACTAGGACAACACATCAAAATACTATTCAAAATAGACAATACATACATTTATCTTCATTTTACATTGTTAAATTATTTTAATAATAATAATTGACGCGAAAATATTTTATTGTGCTAAAAATTAAAATCATGTAAAAAAAAAAAATTTTTTTTTTGTTTAAGCATCTGATTGATTGTTGACTTTTAGGAGACTACAAAAAACCAAACATAATATTATATATTTTTTTAAATTTTTATTGTATGTGTGCCATGTAATTACTTTAAGATTGCATCAGCAAAACATCAAAACATCAGCAAAAAATTTCGACTTTATGCCAAAAAAATCGACTTTGGGACCATAGTGCATTGGTCCACTTTTTTTCAAATCGGTACATTTTTAAGATGGTAAGTCTAATATTTTTTTAATATTTTGTTTTTACATTTTATTGTAACAAATGTCTCTGTTCCACCGGGAAAAAATGTTGCATTTGTTTTAAATTGAACCATGCCTAACACTAGCACTAACAATCTATTTGCGAAGTTTCGTGTCAATTCAAAAAATAAGTATGGATATATTCTGATCAATAGGTAAGTAACTAGTGTCTTTGAAAAACAACAAATTATTATAAATATTTGTATTCCTTTTCTACACTTATTAAACGCCAGCTTCAAGTGCAACTGAAGCAAGTGCTAGGCAAGTGATTGCCGATGATGTGCCAAAGTGAGTCTTAAGATTTTATATATGTATAACTTTGCTTACAGTGCATTCTATAATAGCTACAATTCTCACAAAGCAAGTCGAAAATTTCGCAGCGAGTGGCTTACTACTATTTTCTTATTATTTTAAAACAAATATAAAATGAAATATTAAATAATAAAAATTTATTTTAAAAAACCATTAGCCAAGTTAAGTATTATTTAATAGTCGCAATGAACCAATTCCACACCCAAGGGCGGACGGCAATACTACCGAGGCTATTCTGAAATCCCTTAATGATAGCATCAATTCATTGCGTTTTATACAAGAAAAACAAATGGATCTGATGATGATGATGCTAAAACAACAACAACAACAGACACCGCAGCAGGGGCAAATTCTCAATTTGCTTAAGGTGCAACTTGCGTACGCCGCCATCCAAACAGCACTCGGCACCATTAACTTTGGAGCAATATACTGCCCCCCAAGGTGCGCTTGGACTACCGACGAGTTCGTGGACATTTTGGACCAACATTGTCCTAAATATATTGTTGCGGGGGACTGGAATGCGGCACACTGGCTCTGGGGTGCGAGTAGGTCTAACCAACGTGGTCACGCAATGGCAAATATTGCGCTGAGCACCGATGTCAGTTGTCTAGCAACAGGTGGCCCTACCAGATATCCAACTGGCAGCCGTGGCTCTCCAAGCTGCATCGACTTTGCTATGACGAAAGGCATATTGGACATACACGTCAGCATACATTCAGTTGTTGAGCTCAGTTCTGACCATCTACCACTCATCATAACGCTGGACGCAGCCGCACGGACGTACCCAGAGACCCAGCGGTTAATTACCAAGCGCAGCAACCTGGGAGTATTCCAAAGCCAGCTTGAGCGTTCCTTACACCTCGACTTGGAAATTAATTCCGAGAAGGATATAGACGGCAGCAAAAATGGCTACTCCTACCCCCTATCAGAGGCCCGCTGCATCAGGTATTCCGATCTCAAACGCGATCTATCTCCTCATCAGGAAAAAAAGACGCCTCCGCACTAGGTGGATGAGGTCTCGTCATCCCTTGGACAAAGCGGCTTGGAATAGAGCACAGGGTGAACTTCAACAGGCACTAGCGAACCACAGAGCAGCATGGTTTGATGCTAGATTGGCCAACACTGGCACTGACGGTGACGCTACGCACTCGCTGTGGAAGACCACTCGCGCCATCAAAAGACGGTGCGCAAGGAAGGCGCCTCTAGCGGACAACGGTGAAAGCGGAGATGTTCGCCAAGCATCTTGCCGAACGGTTCCAGCCGTTTGATTTGGCTAGCCAGGAAGATGTGGATGAAACCGCGGAGATGCTCACTCAAGCTCTTCAAATGGACCTGCCCATCAAACCGTTCGAACCTCATGAAATCGCTGCAGTCATCAAGCGCCAAAAAGCCCATAGAGCACCAGGGCATGACAAAATCTGTAATGCCACATTGAAGGCTCTCCCCAGTCACGCGATCCTCTACATAGCGTTGTTATTCAACGCCATAGTGAGGTTGCAGTGCTTCCCCTCACAGTGGAAGCTTGGATTAATTTCAATGATCCATAAGCCTGGCAACCGGAAAAGGAACCTGTGTCCTATCGAAGGTGTTTGAGAGACTGATTGCTGCCCGGATTGTCAGGATCATGGAATCTCAGGGAATTATTCCTGGGCACCAGTTTGGTTTCCGAGCTGGCCACGGCACTGTCGACTAACTACATCGCATCGTCGAGCAAATATTGGTTGCTTTCGACAAGAAGGAGTACTGCAACGCCATCTTCCTGATCTTCCTGGACATCAGAGAGGCATTCGATCGAGTCTGGCACACTGGACTGTTGTCAAAAATCAAAAGCCCATTGCCTGCGCCATACTATGGACTGCTGAGATCCTACCTGGAGAGACACAGGGTAGTGTCCTGGGGCCCCTGCTCTTCGGTGAATGTCTGCTTCACCCTGCGCAGAAAAACGACGCCAGCAGTCTACATCGACGAAGTTCCTGTACCACAGAAGACCACATATCTTGGAGTGATCCAGGATAGGAGACTGACGTTCGCGAAACACGTCACAGTGACGAGAACCCGCATTCGTGCAGCGGTGTCAAAGCACTACTGTCTACTCTGTTCGCGTAGTAAATTGTCGCTCGCCAACAAACTGACGATTTACAAGTAGATCATTGCGCCAATCTGGAGATATGGATGCCAGATCTGGGGGATGACATGTGATAGTCAGATCAGGAGAATACAGGCTGCTCAGAACAGAGTAGTCAGAATTATCACCGGATGCGAATGGTACGTCCGCAACTCCATCCTGCACAACGACTTGAAACTTGCCACAGTGTTCGACGAAATTAACCAGCACTCAAGTCGCTACCACGACAGACTGGCGCTACACATCAATAGCCTGGCCAACAGGCTCTCTACAGGCCCAACTCCCAGGAGGCTAAGGAGGAGGAATCCCAGAGACCTCATCCTTCGGTCGCCTGTGGCAAGAAGAAGACGACCTACAATGGCCATACTGTGATGTCTACACTTATTGTAATACTGTTATTGTGATGTAATTGCTATTATTGTATATCTTGATGAAGCTAACCGCTAAGGCTAGCCGGATCGGCCGATTGCGGGCTGAATGAACAGCAACAAAGGTCACTAAGGGGTTCCTGGTATTCCCCGTATGCCTTAATAAAGAAAAAATAAAAAAAAAAAATAAATAAATATAATTTAATATTTAATATTAAAAAATACCAAAAAAAATGTTGGTACATTTTTTTTGAAAATGGTATATGTTTTTAGAAATTTGATACAAAACATTTTTTTGGAGTGCCAACCGTGGCTCTAGCTCTTATAGTTGCTGAAAAACAGTTGCTCAAACATTCTGACGGACGGACATAAGGACATGGCTATATCGACTCAGTTTGTCTTGCTGATCAACAATATATATACCTTGTGGGGTCTGCCACGCCTCCTTTTCCCTGTTACATACATACATTTGCACAACATCATAATACCCTCTTCCATTTTTTACAAAAATGTCGAAGTGTATACAAAAATAATACTATTTGAAAATAAGAAAATAAGTGGTTGAAATTTCACGTGTTAATTCGCGTTGCTGGTCCCACTGTGGATAGACCGAAATTGTTATCGCGCTGTGCATAGATTCGCCTTCTCTTTCTTTTTAAATGTGCATCTTGGTGACCAAGGTCTAGTACATCATTCGTTGTGCCCTTTTTTCTTTTTTTTTTTGAAGATCACTCGCCTGGCTCTTTTATAGCGTTGTCCAAGGCGAGTGATCTATACCCAGTCTCGAGTAATCTTCTGCCGGTATATCGTGCTTGAAGCTGACTGCTACAATCGTAATGGTTACGGCATCTTTTGTCTCAAAGCTGCTCTTTCTATTAATAAACTATAGACATTCATGAAACGAGTATCCAACGCGCACTAAGGCTCGAGACTTGTTTTCACTATTATATGCAATGATATTATATTCTTAAAACTAAAACTTTGAACGCCACTGTAGGTTTCTGCAACGCTTGTCCTTCCAGTATGTTTGCTATCTTCCCTTTTCTGTTCTTTATTTATAACAGAGTAATGGCATGTTTTATTAGTTCCTCGCCTACGCACGTCCGTCGCAGTGTGAGTGCGAGCAGTGCAGAGCGAGTGTTCTGATTTAACTTTGTTACTCTCTGCTCTCTTACAATTGCATAGCTGTTGATCGAATCACACTGGGAAAAATAATGAACTAAAGAACCTGCATACTACAACATTTACTTAACAGAAAAGTACTAGTACTTACGGCAATAGACAAATTTTTAAAACTCGCAAAAGGGAAAATTTTAAAAATCTGAAGCTATAGAAAACATAAACAAAACCTTTGTTTGACATTCTTTTTGATATGGCGTCCCCAAACTCATTGAAAAGTCGCAGAAATCCGAATTAAACAAATTCATGCTCCCGGATCAATAAAACATTCAAATTATCAAGGCCCCACCTTATAAGGGTTCCGTCAACGAACAAGTTGAAAGATTTCTCAGAAATAATGCGATGCATTAAGACAAAACCTAGTGCTGTGGCTAAAAGTTGCTTTGAAAAAGTTGATCTTAAGACATTAAAGTGAACAACAAAGCCATTTGAAGCTCCAAAAAGAATTTGGGAAATAGACGATAAACTCCAATTCGGTAGCGTGATGACACCTGTAGAATATTTCTGCACCTTTTTTGATACCAAAATAATTGACTTGATAACAATTCAAACGAATTTGTATGGGTTGCAAGAGCACGGCATAGAGCTTCAATGCACCGTCGATCTGATCAAGCGATATATGCTGGAATTTTGTTATACTTGGGAGTATACAGGGAAAAAGTTAGGGTCGAAAGGGTTAAAACTATTATGTTGTCTATGTTCATAAGCTCTTTTTTGCCCATATGACCAAAATTGACCTGTGTCCAAATTTAACATTTCTTTAACATTTCCAAATTTAACATTTCGTTAACATATGGAGGTTTGTGTCGGAGCTAGTAGGTTGTAAGCCAAATAATTTTGCAGCCCTGTGTTTATTAGTAAGTTAATTTTTCCTTATTTATCTTGTTACCGGCTACTCAAAAACAATTTTTTGTACCAAATGTCTAAAAACATGTGCTTATTAAAAAACAAATGTACCAAAAATTGTTTTAGTATTTTTTAAATTTAAATAATATTAAACTTAGCTAAAGGCTTTTTAAAAAAAGTTCTTATTATTTAATATTTCATTTTATATCGGTTTTAAAATAATAAGAAAATAAAAAAAAAAACAACTTTAATTTAAGCATTAACAAAGAAAAGTTGAAGCTCGTCCAGCTTAATTCAGTTTTAAAAATGAAGAGCTTTGGAGACCCAAGCAAATGAATGACTTTGCAATGAAATATTCTTAAAATACATTAATTATTGTTTAGTGGCTTAAATCTAACTTATTTTCGTAATTAGGTTTTATATTATGGAAAGTTCATAAAAACGTCGCTATGACCACTTCGCTGCGAATTTCCGACTTGCTTGTGAAATTGTAGCTATTATAGAATGCACTGTAAGAAAAGTTATAAATATATAAAATCTTAAGACTCACTTTGGCACATCATCGGCAATCACTTGCCCAGCATTTGCTTCAGTTGCACTTGAAGCTGCCTTTTTCATAATGTTATTAGGTTCATTATATATGTATTTATTATATAAATAATTTGTTGTTTACCTATCCATCAGAATATATCATTTAAAAACTCTTTTAAACAATATTTTTATAAGAACTGGATACATTTTTCGTATTTCACAAGAAATAACTGTTTATGTGGACTTTATATTGTTGGCCAATTTGGCCCTTTCTTATTTTTTGTAATTGACACGAATATAATCGCAAATAGATTATATTTTCCAGTGTTAGTCATGGTAGAAATTATAACAAATGCAACATTTGTTCCCGGTGGAACAGAGACATTTGTTACAATAAAATGTTTGAACAAAAAATTAAAAAAAAAAAATAATAGCAGTGACATTGACAGATTTTGCGTATCATATTATATAGTAGTATATTTTGTAAAACATATTCTTTTAGCTCGTTGAGCCTATTTCGATTAGTACTTTAGGACTTGTTTTACGTCAAGAACAAGCATTCCTTTTCGAATGAAAGTGAAAAACTGCATTTAATTTGATTTAAAATTTAATAAATGCATTCAATTTGAATTTGAATTCAAAGAATACATTCAATTTGAATTATTTCAAGAGAAAAAAGATTCTGCCTGTAATTTTAATACAGATTGGAAAAAATGAATGCTTTCAAAAATATCTTAAAAATAATTCAATATGAATTAAATTCAAAAGTGATTTGAATTTTTTACATCTCTACTAGACACATACATAGCTCTGGCTTTCTGAATCAGAAAGCAGCTAAGAAAAAATCATTTACTGCTGTCTGCTGACGAAAAAAAAAAAAATTAAAAACAGTTGTCCACATTCATTTTAATTAAAAGTAATTTCTTGAAGCTGTGTTTAAGTAAAGAGTATAACTCATTGGTTTTTTCAAAGAGTCAGTTTTGGTTCTCTGATTTCGCGATGGCGTGGGCGCACGGTGTGGACAATTAAAAATCTTAAAGTAGCTTAAGCTACATTGCTGCTTTCATACTTTTTACTCTTTCTTTATCGGCTATTCTCACGTTTTATTTTCAGTCGTCAGTTTCAGCCAATTTTTATGCAATACTTTGGTCATTTGTTTTGGAAATTCCCATACAAAATTTTCTACACTTAACATATTGTATTTATTTTATTTATTTATTTGAGCCAACTTCTTGAAAGAATGAGAAGGTAGGGCGCAATAATAGCTTTATGCAAAACGCTAAAATAATAAAATAATTTTTTTTTATCGACTATCAATTAACTAACTAATATGTATTTTATTATAGAATGTAATGTTCATAGTAATTCTATTTTTAAACACTCTGAAATTTTTGGCTGTTATGAAGTTGTGTAAATATGTAACAGGAAGAAAAGGCGTGGCAACATTTTTTTGTATTAGTATTAGTAGATTTAAACCGATTGAAAAAGGCTGCTTAATTTTCAAAAATGTCAGAATTCCCGCAACCTTCTATCTTTTAATATTTCCTGCTATTGACAATTGAAAACTGCTAGATCTGGCCAGTAAAAGGCTAAGTTGGCAGCACTGCATACAAGACAGACTTTGTGCATATATTCCTAAAAGCTTTTAACTAGAGCTAATCTCTCTAAAAAATTTAAGAACTTTCCTTAAAGAAATAAAAAGTTACTTCGTAAAATACATAGTCAAAATAATTTTGGCCACCGCTGTATGTCGACGCAATCCACAAAAGTGCGCAAGAGCTACGAAAATAAACAATGATTCGAAGCTAAAAAATACCTGCTGGAACCTAATGGGATCTAATTCCCCACTTTGAAAAAGTCCCCGTATTATTCTCTTTTCATATACATTTAGTATAGAGTTGACATGCGCGCTCTTATTATTTGGTCAAGTGAGTGGCATAGTTCCAACAAGGACCGCTTGGCGCTGGTGTGCAGCATTTTCGATTCTGTCACTGCTCGGAGTATATTGACGAACGTACCTACGAAAGGACTGCTGCTGAAGTTGCGAATATTCGTGTCAGTTCACGTTCGATATTTGTGTTGTTTGGTAGCGGTAAACGGGCGTCCGTTAGCGTTAAAACGAAACGAACGCATCGGGCTCAAGTATTTCTAACTTCAAATTAGTTGTGTTCGTGTCTGTTTGCGTGTGTGCGTGCGCGGTCGGGCATAGTTCTGTGCTTCTGCGTTTGCTGGTGTACTTTCGCTTAAGGCATTCCAAATTGTTGCACAGTCAAGGAACGCAACTAACAGCAACACCAAGAACTCAATTGCCATCTCAACTTTAGTGACCGGACTACCAAAATTTGAATGAAAACCAACAGCAATTTGCCACATAACAGCCAACCCCAATGTTTAGTGTACGTGTGTGAGTGGATGTATGTGCGTGGGGCATAGGCGCTAATAAGTCGAAAGTTCTAAAAGCGCTTCCCACTTTGGTCTGATGAGCAAAATGCTGCCACAAATTATTGAATAAAGTGAAATTAAAAAAATTTAAAGAGTCTTTAAGCCGCGTGTAAAATTGTTTTGCGTTGAAGTGTGTAAAAACAGTGTAGTGCTAACCATAATTAAAATCAGCTACAGTGTTGCCATCAAGCTTTTTAAAGCCTGGAAAATATCAATAAAAACGGTAATTAACAAAGAAATTAAATGACTTAAGAAATATCCATTCGCTTCATGAAATTAAACAAATAGTGAAACTTCCTATAGCTCTACTTATTTGGACTCATTTGTGTTGTCCAATAAGCCCAGCACAGCTTCTGTGCTGCCAACGCAGGCCGCAAACGCATTTTTGTGGCAACTTGACTTTACCTTAGCCTCAGATTTTTGTGTATTGTTATTGTAAAATTGTTTTGAGCATGGTTTTTTGCACTACGCTATTGAATCCAAAAGTTAAAGTTGCGGTACGAAATTTGTCGTTCCTTTTTCATGATTCGAATCTTGTTTGACAGCAATTAGGTCCTGCCCCTTCTTTGAAAATAAATACCAAAATATAAATGACAAAAATCTGATTTTATCTTTCTAAGCAGACATTTTTAATAAAGATGTTTAAAAAAGGATGTTTACATATGTACATAGTATATTCTTATTGACCCAAAATGATCTGAAGTATTGGGTTACAAGTTTCACTTCAATGTACCAAGTCCCTTCAAAGGCTATTCACAAAATACACCCACACATATTAATTAGTATGTACTTTGTGATTTGATGAGTGTACTTATTATCACCATGACCACAACAGGGAGAAGAGCATATGAGGGCTTCTGTAAGCTCGCTCAACCTGACATAGTCGACTTTTAATTAAATATTTATTTTTATGCGAAAATAATACGCACACATTAACTGCGAAGCCCCAGGGCGTTGACTATTGTAATTATTTGTCAGAGCGGAAGCGCTCACTTAATACTAGCTTTTTGTGGTTGTTGTTTTTGTTGTTGCTATGCTACTGCTGCTGTTTAGTCGCTGTGATTAATAACGCTTAATTGCAAATATTTGCGGAGACTGAGAATGTTACATACGAAACGCGCCCACAGCGACGGGGCTTTCCCGGTCGCACAATTTGATTGATTACAACATTTTGTTGCATTAATGGCAAAAGCAACAAGAGAAGCATAAAGCTCTATAAGTTTTGCGTATACTTAACTTAACACTAAAGATTAGTGACGCTTGTGGGCCTACGCTGAGCTGCCGACTTCAGAGCGAAGAGATTGAGCGCTCCTTGCTAATCAACAATTAATGAGCAATTAATATGCAATTTCGAAGCACGATTTGACACAGGATTGACATTAGTCTGTGTGTACGTTTAATGAAGCATGCCTAATATGCATATATTCGCAAAAGCATTTGCATGTACAGAAGTATACTGCAGGTTAAAATAATATAAAAATTATAATAATAACAGCAAGGAAATTATATTTTCTTATGTTTAGCTTTAAATAGATTTTTGTATCTAATGCAAGACTTGTGAAAGTTTTCACTTTTTATACAAAAACAAAGCCAAAACAATCAACAAATTATCGTATGAAATAATTTGTTGTGTAAGCACTCGAAACAATTTAATCGCTTTAGAAGATTTGGTTTTTTGGTTTTTTAAAGCAAAAACTTTGGCCAAAGTCCACAAAAAATTGGGTTCAAAAATTCTAGCGCATTGCAAAATATATTAAATAATATGATAATAAATAAGATCTATTTATATACAATTTTCTGTAGTATTTACTTAATACAAATGTGAGCAATTTTTGTTTCAGTACAAATTAAAAGTTCATTAGCGAAAGGCAACTAACGTTTTAGTATTATTATTACAAGAATGTTAGGAAGTAAAATTGTTTCGTTAACATTAACATTAACATTTTTCTTAATGTGCTTATAATAAAAGCGGCCCAAGACACGTGCAGCGGAAATAATTATGAATATCATAAATCAAAGCTATTGGACATGTCAACTTGCTACCACAAAAGTTAATGTTAATGGGGCATGCTTCATAGCAAATGACTTCTTTAAAAAAAATACTTCTTTAAAAGCAATGGGATTATGGATTTACATATATACTATATATGCTAAATCATTCTCATTCCTATAACTTTTGCAAAATTGATCGTTTTAGGTAAATAAAATGTTTTAGTTGTAAAAATGTCGACCCCTTTTGACAATGTTAGCCCAAAATTAGCAGAATAAATATTTTTTTTTCAATCACACAAAGTTTTTTGGGGAAAATAAATAATTTCATAAATAAATAAAATTGATTAGTATTTAAAGATAAAAGATAGCCAAAAAGTGTTTAAAACATGTATTAAGTTTTTTGATAAATTAAAACGCGGTTCATTAAGTTCGGTAGCGTTTCTGCGTTATCTAAAGAATTTGCGTCTACACGATAATTTTGCGTGAACTTATTCATTTGAGAACAGAACTGTAAAAATTTGTGTTTTTATTTTCGCTTTGTTATATATGTGTGTGTTAGTGCGATTAATTCATTCCGCATTATTCACTGTTGAGCACCAGCATTGGGAAAGACACAAAATATTGCTGACGGCTATTGACAGTAACCGACTTACACCGATTGCATTACCAATTAGTGAGCTCACCAGTAACCACCATTTATACGTGAATTCAAGAACCAGTGAAAATGCAAGTAACAATTCCTTTCAATAATTTCCTTAGATAGATAGATAGCTAGATAGATAAATTAATACTTATAAAAATTTGAAGATTTTTTTTTCTAAATTCAGCTTAGGTTTTCATCAAAGCATATTGGGGGACCGAAATTTGTATTTATCTTTAAGTTTTGAAAGATAGTTGTCTGAATTCAAAATGATTCGGTTTTTTCTATCAAATAATAAAACAAATTACATTAAAATACATAGTTTCCTAAGTTTTATAACTATGATTATTTTGCAAGTTTTAGCTTTCGCTCAAAATCTTGAATATGTAAATCTCCAATTACTAGATAATTCTAACAAGAAACAATTTCAAAAAGGTATTTTGTATCATGGTAGGCTCGGTCTCTTATACTGTCAGAAACGATATGCTGACGATACCATGAAAATGTGATTCTATAGAATAAACGGCAAGGATCTTAATTGATTACTGAAAAGCTCTTATGTAGCTCTGTAGAGATGCTGCAGCGACTGATGTTTCATTCAATATGTGCATTAATTTGATTGTTGTTCCTTTTTTATGAGGGTAATTAGCAAAGTTGTTTCTGACTTAAAAAGTGTAAAGAACACAAGCTGTCGCTGCAAAAACACATCAGGTTTTAAATAGTTGCTGTTAGTGCAATGTAATTGAATATTAATCATACGCCAGCACGGGGAATATAACTCATACGGAACGTTGCCAGTGCAGGTGTAACGAGACTTGGTAACGACAATAGCAGCGACATTCAATGTACGCATTGTTGTAAAGCATTATGAGCAGCAACAAAAACTATGGGAATCGGAGGAGGATCCTGACGGAAACGCTTAAAAAACCAGTACTTCAACATGGTAACATGGCAACAACAACAATGGGCACTATGCATGTTGTTGTTGTTTTTGATGTTGGCATGGCGGAGAGCTATAAATAAATTTGCTCATATTTCAGCACATGAACAATAATTAAATTCGCTTCATATTGCACATGGGCGCTGCTAACTGTTTTTGTGTCCCACTAGCTGCATCTGTGGCATGGCACCAGCTTTTGCTTTTTATTTTCTTACACCGCACCTCTCTCGCTCTGGCTTACTTCATGCTTAATTCTGTCTCTGCATTTGCTCTGTTGACATTTACAATGAAAATATATGCCGATGCCGCAGTAGCTGCCAGCCACAGCCCAGATAGACATATTTTTTTTTATAACGCAGCCCAATTAATTGTCGTTTTTTTCCGCGGAAATATTTTGCAGTTAAGGCAAAAATTATTATAGCACACAGGCGTAGGGATTGTGAAGTTTATGACACATACGAGTACTCTCGTTAAAATTCAGCATGTTGCTGCATATTTTTTTAGCTCTTTTCCTGTTGAGCCATATTGAAAATAAACAAAGGTGCAAGATGAGTGGGCTTGAGCTGCTAATGCTTGTCAAATGCCTGTGGGCGGTAAAAATAGTCCACGATAAAAATACAAAAGACACCCATGCCTAATTTGCTTTATTTCTCTTACAAATAATCAATCGATATACAATATAAGAGCTTGGCAAACTGTCGACTTAATTGCCAGAGTTTCAATTATTATACATAAATAATATTTTTTGTGCAGAAATGAAATTGTCTGATTGCAATAAGCTTATAACATATTTTTAATAAATATTAATTGCCATGCATCTGTTTAATGTTTTTAACAAATAATGCAGCAGGCTCTTCACTTTTCACTACGATTAAAATGCATACGAAACCATCTTGTGATGCCTTTGGGGCGAACGCAGATGGCTATAAATTTTATTGCGGCTGCAATTAAATGAGCAATTTCTCAGGCGCTTCAGCTGCAGCTCGTTTGATTAAATTAAAAAGCAGCGCAAACACGCAAGATAAATGTTTTATAGTTAATATTAACACTCTTGCGCATTGTGTATTGCTTGTGTATTTTATTGTTATTTTTTTTTGTTTTTAATTATAGTATGAACAGCATGCATATTGATTTAAATGCCACAGTGAATTGAATTTGCATGCATTACGCATACGCACTGTGGGAAACGACAGGTTTTAAATTTACCACAAGTCGGTTCCTTGTCTAGCCCAGCAGCAGCAACGCCAAACAGCCATAAAAGCGACAAGTCACTTGGCACAACTGCCACAATTTGTTTGAGCCTAGAGTCACCAAAGTGCCATTAAATTTAAAACATGCTTGTCGACTTCAACTTTGAAGCGCATAAGACTATCAAGACTATCAAGAGAATGTTAAACAAAATTCTCAAGCGTGTCTGCCTGTAATATATTTGTCCTGTTTCTATCTGTTCATAATACAATGTTCTGTTTATTCTCCCACGCACAGTCAGAAATACAGATGAAGATACGCACGGTAATATTTGTCTGTCTTGTTACCATTATGATGTCGCGTCCTTGCCACTCATAAATACTTTAACGGAGTGACATTTGAAGACAAAGTGACACTTGTATCTACCAGCAGCAGCAGCAGCAGCAGCAGCAGGCTCAGCAGCAGCATAAACAAAAACAAAAATAAGCAGACCCCTGCTACGCATTTAGCTCTTTATTTGCTTCTTACTGAAAACATAAGAGCTTAAGGAATTTTAATTTCGAAAAGTGTTCCAAATGCTGCTGGCTGCTGACAAACTTGCGTTTGCGTGTGTGTGTGTGTGTGCGTCTGTGTGTGTCTGTGTGTGTGAGTGGGAGTGGGAGAAAGCATTGCGGTTCAAAGTGACATGGTGACGAGTAAATATACGAAAGTATTAAAATGCTGTCAAAGCAGACTACAGCGATGCTTTGGCATATGTGAGAATTTTGCCGTTGCTTGAGAGATAAATGACAAAGCAAACTTTTTGCGAGCTTTTCAGTTCATTAACTAATTAACTCAAAGTGTTAGATCTTATGAATTTAGATTCGTTAATTTTGCAAATATATTTAAAGTTAATTTTGTGCAGCAAATTGACTAAAGTTCAACTGCGACTTGGCTGCGCCCCTGGCGCCAATCGCAATTGTAATGCGTTTTATTTGGTCCTGCTGTCTGTCGCATTCTTTTCTTTCTCAGCTGTTTTCCTGCTGCTTATTTATGTGCGCAATCAAGTCACAAACTTGACGCACTTTCACATTGCCTTTAACACTTGTCGATCCCAGGGAGGAGGAGCCAGAGCCCCGAGGACTCAACCATAATAAAAGCGATGACGAGTATGATATGCATGTGTATGCGTAGCCGAGCAGACGTAGCATTAAAAGCTATGAAATAGCTGAAGATAAATTGCGCAATACGCTGCCACTGCTTGGACCGGCTTGTACGTGTGTGTCTATGCCTGTGTTTCTGTGTGTGTGTGTGTGTGTGTGAGTGTGGGTGACCTGTGCGAATAGCCTGCGCCATTGGGGCAGAAAAATCGGCACAATAGCTACACTTGATTTATGTTTATTATGTTGGCCTGTCAATATAAGGCAAGCAGGCAAACAACTCGGGTTGGTTTGTTTATTGTAAGACAATGGCGTTGACAGGCTCAGACGGGAAGAAATATGGATGCTGTGCAAAATGCCAATGGCAATTAATATTATCAAGCAAATTAAAACCAAGCGCTCTTATCTTTCCCCCACCCCTTTTATTCCGGTGCTCTGTCTATTTAACAGTTCATTTTGAGCACATAAAAAAGCATTCGCGCATTCAGTCATTCCCTGCCTTTATATGTAAATGAATATTTTTGCTCAACGACCTTGAAACGCATTAACGCCAGCCACTCAAACACCCACCCACCTACGAGCTCCACACATAAAGCAAGCATGATTAATTGAAAATAAACGCGGCCAGCAACAATAAGAGAGAGAGAGAGAGCATCATCATCATTGCGAGAGCTGTTGGCAACAACTATTTATGCCCATAGTTGTGTAATGCCAAACAAACAATGCGAGTGCACACACAGAGGAAATGAAACTTTTGTGAAGCAAAGAACAGCGTATATGAGTTTTGTGTGCAAGTGTGTGTGTGTGTGTGCCTCTTTATTTGTGGCAATGACTTTTGGCGAATGAGTTCCTGAATTGTTGCACATAGATTCTCATGTTAACTAAAACAGAAAAATAAAAAATTGCTTATGGCACATACAGGCTAACCTTGGGGCAAGAGCAGTACCTGCTTTAAGCTCCTTTATGCTGTTCAGCAGTCACATACAGTAAAAAGCGCCATATGCGTGATTCTATGCAAATATGCCAACAATACACTCACGGATCTTCAAACAAGCCCCAAAACTATATCCGCGCCTGCGAATTCTCGAGCAAATGAAATTTTCTTTTCATTTTCCATTTTATTTTCTGTCTGTAAGCTCAGCGGGCGGCTCTTTTTGTGTTCAGGGCGGCGTTGGAGCGTATAAATGTGAGTTTTAAATAAATTAAATTTATTATGCTTGGACGGGTAGGAGTTCGCTGCTCAGCCGCATGCAACAGAGATTCACAAGTTTCAATGGGTAACTGCTAAAGTGATTAATGTTAATAACATTTTTACAACAGTGCAAATGCAAACAGATATTAGTACATAAAAATATTTGAGGTAAATTTTGATAAAAGGAAAACACATTCTTATATGTTAAATTACAAAATAGCTGCTACTTAATCAAGTATGTGTAGTTAATCAACCGAAAAAAAAAGAAAACTATGGCTTATTTCAATAATAAAATAAAATTCTCCACCATAACGATTTTAATCTTTGAATTTTCTACCTTTCTGAAGGTTTTAAGAGAAGCGTTGGTGAGAAATACAATTTCATTGATTTTTATGGCTTCACAGATGAAAATTGTGTGTATGAGATGTGTGCGTATGAGCAAAATAAAATCAGAGACAAAAGAGATGTATTAAATTATTAAAACTTTATAGTGATTTGCTTTTTGATGTATTTACAATGTGCATATCAGATATTAAACTGATCATCTATAAGATACATTTGCGCAACTCTTTGATATTTTTCCAATTTAAAAAAAATAATGTCAGTGTTCAAATACTAACTTTCCGCCTAGAGATAAGTTTTAAACCAAGAGCCAAATATGGGAGCAGCTCTTCTATGATTTGACAGAGTAGTTTTCGTTAGAACAAACCAAGTGACAGTTTGCTTATGCTTATTGCGCATCACCATTCACAGCATCAGCAACAAAATAGAGAGCAAAATTGTGTAGAAGTAAAGCCAGGCGAACGCGCAGTGCTAATTTGTTGCTTTATTTTGTTTGGTGTTGGTTTTTTAGTTTCTGTTTGTGTGTCATGGTCAGCAGCTGCCAAAAGGCAAAAGGACTGCGAGTGAGCTACAGAAAACAGACGGCATGTCAATCAAGCTAACGCTTGCCGCAACTGCAACAGAAAAAAAAAAAAAAGATGAGGCGACACTGAAAGGGTATAGGGGAAGGGAAGGGAAAATGGGCAAACTGTGAACAAAATGTCTTCATTTGGCAGTGACACACATGCACACACCCATCGACACACACACACGCACAATCACACAGAAAGAGAGAAACAGATATATATAGTGGAAAGAAACAAGAGCATGAAAGAGGCAGGAATGAATTGTCAGCCCTGTGGGTACCATAGCCATGCTTTTCGTGCTATGAAAACAAAATTAATGTCAGCTGGTGAGGCCACATGCCAGATGCCCCTCTCCACATACACCATGCTCCATGCCTCACGCGCCATGTGCCATTCTGGCCTGTTACCATTTTTTTTTTTTTTTTCATCAAAGTGAATTTACTATTTGTTTTTTCTAGTAGCCCGACCTTGTTAATGACAAACAATATACATGGTTTTTGTTGGCTCCTTCATATTTTTTTGTCTTTTGCTCATTTGCTTTTTTGTCTCGTAAAATGGCCGCTCTAAGGCTCAGCTCGACTCGGCACATTTACAACATCAGGCGTCATTCAACACCCGCAATAGACACGCCAGTGCCACCCGTCAGCTATTCCACTCACTGCCCCACTCACTTCAATCTCTGCCATTTAATGGTCGCAATAAAAAACGTAGCCGTTGTCGTTGCCGCTCGCAGTCGGTAGCATAAATAGGAAGGCATTATAAACAAACTGCGTCCAAGTCGGACTTTACATCCGACTCTGGGGCCCAACCCCATTGCCAAGTTTAGAGCCCAACGAAAATGTCAACAACTACAACAACAACAACAACAACAACGACAATACAAGGAACTGAAAGCTGAAACACGCCTGCATCTTGCTATTTTCTTGTTGTATTTTTATACACTTTAACGTTTTTATAAAAACATTCAAAGGGGTATCTACAGGTTATGCGCACGTCTCAAACAAAGTGAAGTTTTCAACAAGACAGAACTACTAAATTTGGTGGTTTCCTCCCTCTGCCCCAAAAAAACATTTACCATTTATTTATTTAACGAATGCGTTTCAAACTCACCGCTCATAAGCCTTGATATTAGGTATAGGTTTAGCTCCTAGGTGCGTTTGTGTATTGCCTAGTCAAAGTGTATTAAAGGGTTGCCTGCTTCCAGCATTAGCTGCGGTCCTGTTTTTTTTTTTTTATGGCACACATTATGCAAAATTCCGTTCCGTTCCAAGTTTTTATTGGCGTAACAAAAATGTTTTTAATACGCAATGGTCTGGAACCGTAGTGATAAGCCTGAATTATATATGTATATATTTCTCCCCCTAGCAGTCTCCACAATGTTTGCATATTTTTTTGCTTGGACAGTTCTCTTTACCAGTTGATGTCGGCACATTTATCCTAAAATGTGGGTCAGCTTGGCTGTTGCTGATTGAGTTCTGACTGGGCTTTGTTCACTTTTTCGGGTAACCACCCTCCGAATAAAGCTCTGCAAAGTGGTATTAATATAGCGAGAATCTTTAGATTCACTTAAGTGAGCTTAGGTTGCTGCATGTGTGAAGCATTTGACTAAATGTGTGAAGATTAAATAATCTATAAACTCAATATAAAATTGAACAAATTCAAGGTTTTAAGTAGCTAAAACAGCCTCTACTCTGAGGGAGACATTAAACGCAATTAAATGCTGCACTTACAGTCCTCAGATGTGTAGTGCTGTTTTTCTTTTTTTTTCATCGCATTCAATTACATTCGCGCAACAATAAAATACTTGAACTTATGCCTCTGAGCCGCGCGCTCTGACCCACTTGAGATATTGTTCAGAGCGCCGTCGCCCACCACTTGAAAATGAGTCTCTAAGGAACGCGAGTGGCGTCACCAATTCTTGTTGCTGCCACAGTTGTGTGTATATGAATGTATATGGGTGTGTGTATGTGACTGTGACCTTCTTGTGCGCCAGCTTATAATAATTGCAGGAGAGACCAAAGAAAAAATATAGAAATAAATGCGACCCTTAACAACAATATTTCAAGGCAATACAATTTTAGGCATTGTATTTGTGCTACGGGTGGGAATTTGATAAATGAGGGCGTTTACCAGGCGTGGCACACTGCCGCCCAGTAATTATGTAAGTTGAAATTTTAAAGGGGTTTAGCTTACGTAAAATTTGCTGCAAAGGCAACGCTTGCATAAAATATTATTCAAAGTAATAAATGATGCAAAATATAATTTATGCTAGAATACGCATAATAAATACCTTACACTAATGTAAGCAGCTAGAGACGCAAATCTGTTTAAAGCCTTTAGGCAACTTCAACTTAACATTAAGCGGATCTTGGCAGCTGTTAAGGTATCGAATCCTCTAATCTATACAAACCTCATTAATGCAGCATGTTGCCGAGTCTCATTTGAGGGCTGGAGTGTTGTGTTGTGTTGTGTTGCGGTCAGTCCGCTGTGAACAAAAGCCTTGCGGGCGGGCAGCTCCTTGTGTGCGTGTCACACTCCCCGGGAGCACAGAACCAAACAGAACAGAAAAGAATAGAGCAGAGCAGAGAAGAGCAAAGCAAACACGCCACAACGTAGAGCAGGGCAGCGCTGCGGGTGTTGGTTGGTTAGCATATGTAAAATGTCGAAAAAAAAACTTTGAAAAGGAGCTGAAGCGATTGAAATCAGTTTGAAAAATGAGGCGGCAAACAATAGAAAATGTTTCCTAGACCATGCATCGCATACTTCATGTAAGTTGTGCCTCAAAAAAAACTAAATACCATATATTTTGACAGGCCCTAACACAGACATTGCACAGAGCCGACTAATGCTTGAGGGCATCAGGAAATAGGTTATAAACGTGAGAATGAGCCGTGGTAAAAGACGGCTCAAGTCAGAGCTCAAATAGATCCGAAGCCATAACAAATGTTAAGCCATACGTCACTCATACGCCACGTACGCCAGCTGTCAGTCGCGTCGCCCGACGCACCTTAAATGAATGTCCTGCAGCAAATTGCTGGAGCTAAGGCGGCACCTTGTTGTGCGAGCACAAAATTCAATAAAAAAGCAAATTGATTGCTCTGAGAAGGCTTAGTAAACAGCTCGCAATGCTCGCTAATGCATGCCACACGAGAGATTGTCAGCGACGAAAGCGAGAAATAAGGACTAACCACGGGCGGCTCTCGTCTGCCAATCAATAAGGTTCAGTGTTTGCTGCCAAGATTTATGCTAGACTCATTTGGTTGCGCCAACATCTGCATGCGCCAAGTCCAACAGGATGTCCAGCACTTGGCTAATGTATGACCTTAGCACACGCAGCTTCTAGCCATAAATTCGTTAGCTTCTTGACGCTGTTCGTATGACGTGCGCTCACGCATAATTCCGTTTTGGGCAATTCGCGTGGATTTTAGGTTTAGGTAAACTTTTGTTTGGTTGCGGCTGCCCAGCATGTGCGTAGTGCTGCTTGCGGTCTTCGCTACTTTGGCGCGCATAAAACCCATTAAAATCCTTTTTATGACCGACATAAAAGTCAATTCGATTTCTCAAGCTTGGTCACGCCAGAGCGCTTGACCCAAATGCGCAGCCACAAAAGGTGCGCCCTCAATGGACAACTTATTTGGTCAGTGCATTAAAAAGTCATGCCATCTCCGGTTGCCTGGACATTTTGTTTTAGCGCTTTGCTCCCCCTAGTGCTTTCAAAGTTTAATATTTAATAGCTGCCCAGGAGATTAAATGTGTCACACTGAGTAAAAAGCTTCTGATTTTGCTGAAATTAGTTTCGAACTAGCAGCGGTCTTGGTTATTTCTGCTTAAATTTTCAACTCTTTCTTCAAGTAGTTCAATTGATCTTTTCCAATCGGTTTATTGGCATGTTTACAGCTTTGCTTTAAAAGCAAAGAAGAAACTATTTAAACTATTAAAGAAGTATTTAGGTAAATAGTAAAAGCAATGACTCAAAAAACACAACAACACAAACAAGCTCAAACGCAAAAATAAATAACAAACAAATAAATGCCAATTTAATACACTCTGCAACACATTTTATATATTCTTGCATATTTTTACATATTTTTCTCATTTTCATGTTTGTGTTTTGCTTTCTCTGCTGTTGTTGTCGTCATTCCATTTAAATTGTTATTGAACGAAAAGCAACATAAATTTGCCTCCACACAATGTGTGGTCTGCTTTAACCCAAAAACGCCCACCAGCTATCAGCCACATGCATATGCAGAAATATCAAACAATGCAAAGAAAACAATTGCAGCAAATTTAGCAAACAAGTTCACAAAAGGATTTTGCAAAATAAAATAAAACAAAATTAAATTAAATGTAATACATGCGCTACAAGCAATCCTTTTTTTTTATCAACACGCGCTCATGCCTCTGTATGTGTGCGTGTGCCTGATGTTTGTTTTGTATATGTGCTTTTGATTGCGACATGTTTGGTAAGCCGTCGAAAATGATATAAAATGTAAATCTGGCAACCAGCGAGGAGATCGCAAATGTGATAACGGCCAACAATAAAGGCAAAAACAAATGCCAGAATACCCACATACGAGCGTATGTATACATACATACATATGTATGCATGTATATCAATTGTTACATTTTCCATAGCATACTTATGTGCGCTCTTGCGATTAACATTAACCAGTGCACTGCAGTGGTCGTGTGAGCAGCAAATTTGCCTTATTTAATTTTGGCCAGTCGTCAATTGAAACAATCAACGAAGCAGCAAACAAATACTATCCTTACGCAATCAATTAACATCAATTAAGGTGCGCAATGATGTGTGGGCAAGCAGCTGCAAATACGGGCAGTCTGACTGGTGATTTGTCTGCTTCACCCGCACTTTTGGCAGCACGCACAATGACGCACAATTATATATATGTAAATAAATATTTATATATGCTACTGCAGCAGACTCACAATCAGCTATTGGCGCATTGAAGTTTAGTTACCTATGCGTTCTGCTCGGCTGGGATTCTGACCAAAGCATGTCAGCTGCGCGTTCGAGTAGAGTTTAAAGCAAGCTTTATAGCATAAGGCACAAGTGTTCATGCAAATGATATCTAATTAATTGCGCATTCGAAATTGCTTCTGGTTGTTTGGCTGCTTGCTTGCTATGGCTGCTGCAGCAGATTGAATAAAGTTTTAGAAGAGTTGTCTCAAGCTAATGAGTTTACCAAACAAAATTTCTACTGCTGCCAGCAGTTAGCAAACAAGAGAGCTATGGCAACATGGCAACTATATTCTACACGTACGGACTGCTTTACTTTATCTAAGCAATAATCATAAATAGCTGGCAAAGCAGCTGCTGCCACAACAGAAATAACTCAATTCGGGCTTAGCTCCAAGCAGCATTAAGTCATAAAAACAAAAATAGCCAAAAACTTTGCAAAACTCGCACAATAATATAAAATATTTTGGGCAACGAGCCTAAAATACGGCCTTGGCCGCACGCATATACAAACACGCGCACTTGCATATACATACATACATACATATATATACTATATATATATATATATGATATATATATATATAGATATGTATATGCCGTCAAGCAGAATCGCAATGCCATTTACATTGATATCCGTATTGACACATAAAAAGCTTTTCAACTTCAAATGCTGTAGAATAATTTTGGAAATTTATTGCACAACTTCTGCATATCGCAATGAAATTTTACGCACTACTTGCTGCAACAGGAAACTTTCGCAATAAGCGCGAATCCTAAGCCAAAGTCAATAAAACAAAGTGAGCAACGGGTCACATTTTACGACTCAACTCATTCAGTCAACTGAAACCAAAGCACTAATTGTAAGCCGCAACAAAGAAACAATAATGTAGGGATCCGAGTCATTTCCATTGTCCAGCTAAACATATAAATGTGCTCAGTTGCCTTAATGTGCATACTTTTGACTATTTTATTTATACGACTCGTGCGACTACGATATAATTACATTACATCAAATTAACCAAGCTTGGAGCAGTTGGGCGTATTTTAATTGCCACATTTAAGTCTTTGCTTAGGCAATTTGCTGTAGATTAATTACTCATTATATGTTTTCTGATCGGTGAGTATAAAATTAGACTGTAATCAGAATTAATTTTGGATTTAATGGAGCAAGAGTTTTAGTCAAATATCACAAATCTCGCGTTGAGTGTGTGTTAATATTTATGCATGCATAAAATTTCATGATGAAAATTAATTTTAATAATCACACAAATCTCATGCTTTTGTATGCTAATGACATTGGCTTCCGAATTTCATTCAAAATGAAAATATATTTCTCTTTTTTGCAACTCAGCATTTTGTGAATATTTTTCTTTGCTAATTCTTTTTGAAGTAAAGCTCTAAAAATGTATAAGCCACCATTTTCACTTTGTCAATGAAAGTGATATTAAGATTTTTACGGCGACCATGCCTGGGGTGAGCAAGCATTTCATCTGGTTTATATTATGAGAGCTTAATAAAGCCGCAAGTATTTGAAGTTTGCCACACTGACTCAGACCCTTCTAAGCGCCTAGCAGCTGTCAGTTTATTAGCCAATTTAAGACACAGCCAGCGACAATCAACTCTGTCCCTCCGATACCCGCACCAGTGCTCCTGAAAGACGCGCCCACATATCTTTAGTTGTGTGGTACGTTTTATGTGCTGAGATGAATTCTGACGACATTTTTCGGGACTGCCATTCGCTTAATGACTTAACCACTTAAACACATACAGTGTGCCACACACATACATATGCACAAACCCTTATACACATGTGCATGTGTGTGTTCCAAGACAGCAGCTTGCCACGCCCTGAAGACCCTAACAAAAGTGCAACTGTTTGACTTGAGTTGGAGTAGGGTTGAAGCTATCTGCGCCCCCTAAGTTGGTAGTTTGCAGTTAAAACTGTGACAAGTGCGCCATTAAAGTGTGTTTGACTTTGGCTTTACTTTTACTTTTTGCTTCCCACTCCCCAAGTCTGTTTGGCAACCACGAACTAACGAGCAACGAACAGCGAACAGCAAACTGTGTTTGCTGCTGGCGCATTAATTATACGTCTCGTTGACCGCGATATAAGTGCCGCATTTTGGCTTGAAAATGTACAAAACTTTGTCATACTTAGCGCGTACTTTGTGCGACTCCTGCTGGACCGGGGCCATGCTTGGCTTGTCTTGCTAAACTCAAATGGCAGCTCTGATTTGAAGTCATCCACAGTCCACAGTCATTGTTGCTTCACTTATTATACTCTATTTATCAGTTCATGCGTAACTTAATTAAAACTTAACATTTATACGTCTTATTCACAGGTGTGTTTCGCTGACTGTGTGTAAGCCCAATATAAGTGAACAGATGAATTTATTAAATTAATTCGCTCATTATTAGTACAAGTAGAGCATAAAAGCTGAAACCACAAAACTTCTTAGCCACAATGTTGCTGCACACAGTTGCAAAATGCAAATTAGTCGGTCGACACAAGCTGCAGCCACATTTCACGCATCTCTGGCATATACGGCTTAGCATGTTCAACCCAAAAGTACAAAGCACTTGCCATCATGTCCATTAAACAAGGGCGTATTTCCAAACCGCATTTGCTAAAAGTGCAGCTACTAACTGCTAACTGTGAATGTTACTGCTACTGCTGCGGTTAGCTGCCATGTTGTGCTTAGCTTGGGAATTTCAACACAGCTGTGATTATTACAAATAAACTGAAATATGTATGCTTCAATGGATTGCGTCGAATGAAAGGCATCTTGAGTATGTCAGTAAATTTGCCACTGGTTTCAAGTGACTCGAAGAATACTTTCAGTTAAACGAGATGCGTACTTAAGCTACAAAATTTCAGCAGTTATAAGAGCACTCAATTGCTTGCAAAAAAATATACAAGTCAATTAAATTGTTGTTTTGGGCAGAGTACCCAAAGATTAATAGACGTGTAGTTTGTAAGTATTTGCACAACGAATTTATAAAATGTTGTATATTTTATCGTTGTTTCTTTACGACATCATTCCAAAAAACAGAGTGTGATTAATCCAACTGGATGAAAGTAAAGCAATTCAACTTTGTACACTCTTTAATACAAAAAAAAATATTTAATATTTATTGTTGAAGTAATTATGGCTGCACCAAATAATTATTTAAAGAGACATACATATAGGTATGTATGTATGTAACTTCAATAAAAGCACATTTGTTTTCCTTAGTGGTTTTCCCAAGAGAGATAGATACATAGAGAGAGCTCTTCACACTTGAGGCCACAAAGATACTTGGTTATTCCATTATGTTGCTAAATACAACATTATATCATTTATTATTATTGCATAATTGTATAAGTGAAAGGAAATAGCTATACGTGTCTGTATATCCATACTCATGTGAGTGTGTGTGTGTGTGACTGTGCTGAAACAGCTAAATTTATAATGCATTGCGGTAGCCTTTGCTCTTCTATATGCTGTGGCTAATGAGGCCACCTGCCTGTGGTTAGCCGACCAGCTCCTAGCAGCCCCTCTTTAAGCCGAAAGGACTATATTCACACATCCCTTACAGCTGGCACAGCAGATGTTAGTACACCTGGGCATTGATAGCAACATTGCCTTTGCAGTGCTGACCTGCAGAGCCAGTAGCAGACGCAATTTGTAAAGATTCCTATTCATTAGAAGCCAAGTGCATATAATTTAACATTTTGGACACTCTTCAGGCAGCTCCAGGCAATTTAACGTCTGCTTACTTGGCTATTGTAATATCTCATGCGTTGTAATATCCTCAACTATTTATGAGCACACATGCAGGAGCATACAGTTCATAATTGAATATTTAAGTGCCAGCCAAATATGCTCATGCAGATTATATGCACAGCAAGGCAGCTGCGATTGTTATCGTATTATCGAGAACATATACAAGTTTTTATTAATATGGTTACAGTTATGCTGTAATTTATAAGCTCGGCTAAGCTGCTTAAGCTTTATTAAACAAATGTTAGTTTGATTTTACTGTAACAACTGCAACTGCAATAGACTATCGTCAATGTGCGAAAAGCTTCTTAAAAACTTCAACGTGCCCCAAAGTTGCGGCCAACAGAATGTGATATGTTTTTCATGCTTCCATACCCCTTAGCCTACGAAACTTCTTAAAAACAAACTTGTTTGTTGCGCTGGCTGAAAGCAGGACACGTCTGCTGCTCGATATATATATATATATATATATATATATATATATATATATATATATTGCCGGCTGAAGTTTATTGCACACCGAGGGTGAAAAAGCTAGTGGAATGATTCATGTTTAACAAACATTCACTCTCGCTCGTAGAAATGTGAAAAATATAATATGTACATAAGTTTGATGCGTGATTGAAATACACAGCGACAGAAGCTCGGCATTAGCTTTAGTTAGCTAATTAAATGGCAAAGTGGAGCGTACACCAGCTGCGCACATGGCTCGAGTTTCTGCTCCACCTATGCATTGTCTGAAGCTGGTCAGGTATGGCAATGCCTAACGGTAAGTTCTGTCTATGCGTGCGTGCCACACATGCAAATGATATTAGGTTGATAGCCGTAGGCGTGTCTGCGCCTTAATTATGCTGCAAACTTGCCTCCACTCAATGTTTAGCTTGGCTTCAGTTCCTGCCTCTGCTGCCTATGCCTATGCTGCTGTATCTAGCTTGGACCATTGAGGTCCGTCGTTGTGGCAGTGTCATTTATAAACGTATGCTTGGCGCACAATTAGCACAACTTGCTGCAGGTATTTTATGCACAAGTTGGCAACGAAAACGGCAACAGCACAATAGCATCCCCTGTCGGTATCCCCTGCTCTATTGTTGTGTATCTCTTTCTTTTGGTGCCCCTTGTGTGTTTGGCACATAATGAAACTTGATTTAGCTGACAGCAAAAAGTCACGTACAATGGTGCGTATTAGCAATCTTGTGCTAACTTTGTTAGCAAGCACTCTAGCATGCCACAGTCACCGTACGAAAAACTTACAGCGCTCTAAGAGTAAACGGATATGCGAGCATAGTGTGCATCAAACTGGGTTAGAAAGCAAAGCTTAAAATAAACCCAATTTATTGATTGATTGAGACCCGCTTCAATGAACCTATCCTGATTGATAAAACTTCGTTTTTATTACATTTGAATATTAATGTGCAGTGAAGAATATTCCATTACCTGTAGATTGAAAACTGTTAACACCATGTTTATTCACACAAAATAATATTTATTGACTGCTTATTTGTAGTTAAAGCTCTTCACTAGCATAGATGTTCTTTGTTACGAATCAGGCGACTTTACGTGTGCTAGTGTCTGCGTGGCTCTGATTGTATTAATTATAATTAATATCAATCTGAACTTTTCATTTGCAATTTGCAGCTATGTGGCGCAAATAAAGTCCAAATGGTAGCGGGCTTTATATTTTTTATATATTTTTTTCTGTCGTTTTGATGATACTTTTGTTGTGAGCTGTCTGGCATAATTGCTACACGGTTTTGAGCTAATAGAATTAGGACATAAACCGCTTTATTTTCTGAAACCACACACACGCGCGCACTCATAACAAAGCATTTTTATGACAGCCCAGCGAATTGCCCGTCATGGAAACCAGCACGTTTTATGAACGTTGACTGTTTAGTATCACATTCATATGTAAATGCAAAGTGTCTGCGCATTGGCGTACGCTGTGTGCGTAAGTGCGGCTTTTCTAGTTAAGCGCTGACCGCTTTATGAACACAAGCTATATAACCAAGGCAGAGCGGATGCTTTGGAGGTGCAGAAAATTTGCGCTAAAAGGCCTGTAGTCCAGCCATTAGGACAACCAAAAAAGTAAATACCGTTGTGCCAGAGCGAAAATGTGAATGTACATTTATTTTTCTTATCATTCATTGAATTGAATATCATTCATCACTATACCGAATCTCGCTTTTAATAATTGCGAATGTACGATGCCGACCCGAATACTCTTCGTAAATTTTGGAGACTGTATGTGCCTGAGCCTGAAGTCAAGTTGTAGTTCCAGTATTTCCTTGTTGATCAAGGATCCTTCTTGGGATATTGTTTGGAAAAGACTCATGGTCTCAGCTTAATCAAACGATTTTAAAGGAATATTCTTTTCCACTTCTGTAAAGTTAATATATAATATGAAGGCTATAAAAGAGTCAACTGCAGAGAGGTTTCTAAAGATTTATGAACGATTTCTTGAACTTTTGAAATGTTTCATAGCGATTTGCTTAGGGATTTATAAAATATATAATTGACTTTGGTAGAGATAAATAATTTAATAGCTAGTCTTGATTATTTTAAAAAGGTGAAAGCGCTCAAAATGAATGGTTTTTTTGTTGTTGGGTCTAAAATTTTGCTCGCCATTTAAATTAAAAACATATTTCTTTGATGAGAATGATGTTAAACTTTATTAAAAACAAGTGTGAGTGTGAGGATTGGATAAGGTAAATTATAGGTAATACGATACATTTCTAAATTTAAGTTCCACGAAATTGTTCAACAACTTAAAACGTAGCAATTTATTTTAGCATATGTTAGCAGTTGGAATTTTTTTTCTCTTGTACTTTTTCTTTTAACTTATGAAAGTCTGGCAACATTGCTGTACTGCCATTTAGTGAACTTATTCGGCAACTAGCAGCGCAAAATTATTTTAATAATTACTATTGTTCTATAAGATAGTTGTTTAATACTTATGATTAATTTACCATCCTTTTAACTACATAAATTAAACTGAAAAAGTCTGTAATTTTCACACTAAAATAAATTTATACTTAAATATTGTTTGTTTCGTTTGTTTAAAATAATAAGTAAAACGGTTGTTTAACAATAACATCACTGGCGTAGCTGTGCATTCATCCAAATCTGTATATGTGTAGTTATGTGTTTTGTCTACAGTATAAAGCGGCCTCGGCACCAAATGTCGTTGACACACATTGTTAAAAAAAACCAAGAGCACCTATAACATAATGGCAGCAATTTGGTAACAGTGTCTGAGTCTTTTGAGAGCACTTGTCTATGTAATCTCGGCAATGGCATTGCGAAAACTAAGCAAAAAGTAGAAATGGCAACAGGAAAGTAGTAGACGAAAATGAAAGTAAAACAAGTGGAATATTATTAAAAGGAATGGAGACAAACGAAGCAACCAAAATGGGACAATGTTTGCTAACAAGATGCTATAGAATTTCAAAGCGGGCACAACCAAAAGATTAAAAATGTAAAAACTCCATTGAAATCATTTGTAATCAGCTAATTTAAACTAAATCAGCTGCGTGACGTAATGGAGGGATGCTGATAAATGCTAAGATTATAGATAAGCCCAAAATTTGTGATACTATACAGTGAAGCATTGTTTTGCTTATATACATTTTGTATTTGAAGTGTGAAAAATCACTGACATTAGCGTGCCTTTGGGCTTTGAGCCTTATAGCATCTGCTTACGTCGCTGCCAAACAAATACTCGTGGCGAATCGAACGCTGTGTACTGATGCTGAAACTGAAGCAGAAAGCGGGAGGCGCAAGACTGATTTTGGAGCTACACTAACAAGATTCGAGATTTCAATGCATGTAATCCATCAGCAAGCGGCGAGTATCAAAATGGATTAAGAATAATTGTGTGTTCGAAGCGTATGTTGAGAATATTTTTCTATAAAGTGAATTTTTATATTTTCACATTGGGGGTGCATCTATGAATTGTGTCTTTTTGCTTTCACATTCGATTTGACACCCGCTGCGAATAAAAAGCAGTTTAGTCAGCAGATTTTTTACATTCAGTTAGATATTTCAATGAAGGTAAAAGTCTTAAACTTATCTATCAACTTAATCCGCACAGTAAATATAAATTCTTATAAGTTGACTTCCATTAAGGTTCTCTACACTTTAAATTATAGCTTCCAAGCTAATTTATAAAATTATAAATTGCGTTCTTAAATATTCTTTTAATCCAAATGCCATAGAAATGTTATTGTTTATTGCCTAATTTTTTGTCTGTTATCATATGTCACATATAAAAAAAATTTATAAAAATATATGCTGAGAAAAATACAAAATGGTCGGTATTGACTTTTTGAACTTTTGCATAATTGACCTAATTCAAAGCCTGTAGAAAACATTTGCAAAAAGCACTACAAGCTTTTTTTTTTTTTCAAATTTCGCGGCATGGAGCGGCAATGGAAGTACTGCAATTTAAGCTAATTTATTGCTAGATCTAGGAATTTATAAATAAAATTGCTATTGAAAAAATTGTTACAAAATGTTATCAGCCACAAACTTGCTGTATGTCATTTGTGGTTTGCTAAGTTTTGGAATGGAAATGGGCTAATAAGATGCTATTAAGTTGATATGATTAACAAGTAACTTAAGTGCTGGTAGTTTCATAGCTTGGAAATACAGTTTTATAAGTGAAATTAAAACTTTCTTTTTTGTGTTTCAACACTTGAACATAAAATTATATTAATTTAAGAAATTTTAAGTTTATAACCATATGTTTTTTATTCTCTTTTTAATATTCTTATAGGTATGTAATAAACCCAATAAACTTGATAGTTTTATTTTCTTGTTTGGTTTTTTTCGACTGGATGTCTTAGCACTAAGCATACAACACAACTCAGCACGAAAGTTCACGAAGTTTGCCTGGGGCTCAATCGTCCAGAAATTATATGCAGCCACTTTTTAGTCGACTTGACGCCTCTATGTGTTGTATGCTTAGTGGTGGTTGACATTTTCGAGTGTGACATGAAATGGAAAGAGACCCGCAAACTGCAAATAACTTTAAAATTGATAGTCACTTGGAATTGCTTAAATGTGCAGATATAAAAGTTGTTGCAAATATATTAGGGCTAGGTCACCCCCTTAGGTATAAATTCAGCTGTGAAAAGCACATGCGAATAGTCGCTGTCTCTAGGGTATATTGCTTTTTGTGCCACAGCCAATTGGCATAAGTAAATCATGACGTCTTTAACAAATCTTACAGCCAATTCGCATGGCAAGTGTGAGAAGCAATTTGCAACTATTAAATGCTCGCCGAAGAACACACAATTCCAACACGAGAAACAACAACACCGACAGCTGCAAACTTTACTGATTTCGTTGCCAGCAACAACAGCAAAAACGAGCAGTCAAATAAGTGTACCAATCCGAGACAGTCAAACCCATGGCTAAACCAAAGCTGAAGCCTCTGCCGGAGCTCAAATTCAGCACCACCCAGTCCACAGTCGACATACGAGTAGAGCAAAAGCGAGTTACAAATTGCAGCACTTGTATCAAGATACAGTCAAAAACAGGCAAAAAGTCAACGGCAGCCGGATCGTGCAGGAAGTTCTAAAAGAGGACACGACTGGAGCAAAAGCTAAAGTCAACTACCACCCATCCACACACATACACACACACACACACACACACCCCTACCCCATCACCCAATTTCGGCACCCATTTGCATAGGTAAGGCTCAGCAAAAGGCATCCAACTGAAATTCTATCTGTGAATTTGCCTTCTCAGTTTGGGTTTGAGTATGCGTGTGTATTTGTGTGTGTCGAGGGTGTGCGCGTGTCTTTGTCTTTGTTTGGATTTCAGTTGCTATGCTTTGGCACATCCAAAATGCCCGACTTTTAGTTGATAGAAAAAAACAGTGCTTAAAGGCAACAATAGTAAGTTGAGATTCAATTTTCTTGCATAACAGAAAATAAATTGTAGGATTCTCTTGTAAAGTATCCTTAAGAAAATTCACACATGGCTTTGGAATACAAAAGAAGAATATGAAGAAGAAATAAGCTGTGTCAAAGACAATCAATTCAAACTATTCAACTAACTTAATCAATTAACTTAATCGATTTTTTAAGCTCAATGAAACCTTTGTGAAAATTAAAACAAATAATCAGTAATACTATTAAATGAATAGAATAGAACTGTTGACTGTATCTGTAAGATAATGATAAATAAATAAATATATGAGTAGCTTATAACACTTCGTACAGTTTTCTTGGCCCAGCTAAAAGCTTTAGCCTTTAATGTCTTTCTCACTCGCTTTCTGTTTGTCCGTTTGTTAGTTTCTGAGCGGCGTTTTAGATTCTCCACATATAAAATGTATAAAATGGTCTTATAATTTTGTTGAATGAGATTTGGCAGAGGGAGAAGTGGAGCACTATCGACATAGACCTGTACGTTTGTATGAATATCTAGATGTACTATATCCTACGCACATTCAGCTTGTTAGTAGTTAGTACAATATTAGTATTCTCCCCCTACCACAAATCAAGAAAAACTTTAGCATTCAAAGCGTTGCCATTGAAAGCTGTTCAATCTGAGAATTTTGTCTCAATCTGGTTAAACACAAAAGTTATTAAGTCAATAATATATATCGTTCCTAGATTTTCTCAATTTAAGGAAATTTTGTAACGTGATAAGGAACTGACAACATTGTATAATATGAGTGCGTGATCAACTTCCACTACTTAAGATGGTTTACGAATCCAAACAAAAAACATGTGTTGTTGTATTTGAGGGAAAGCTTTTCGGAGATTTTCTTGGTCTGCCCAGTTTTACTGCAATAAAAAAAACTAAGCATTAAAAAAGTCCGAAACTTGTGTGCAACAAATTGATGCTCAACTTTTTGCAGTCATGCAAAGTAATTAAAAGGATTTGTTTTGCGCAGGTTTTCAAGCCAAACAAAACTTTCAGCTGAAAAACTATTTGATGCGCCTGCCAAATTGAATATTCATGCAGAAAGCACTTTGCCGCTGTTTAATTTTAAGCCTGCCTGCCAACTGGCAATAATTTAATTGAATGTTTCCGTTAAGCCGCCACCACCATCAACAATGCTCCTGCCGCTGCTGTCGCGTCGCTGCTTATTGGCCAGTCAGTAATTAAAGCCGAGCGAAAGGCAACAGTAGACAGCGGGAGATCAGGGAGTGGCTGCGAGTTGTTCGTTTGAAGGCCTCCCTTTGCCATAGACGGTTGTCATTAGGCCATCCATCCAAATGGCACACGCCTTTCAAACCAACAGGCCACTTGACGCATAATGACCAGTTTAATGGGGCCTCTACGCCTACTCCACCGACCAGACATTGAGGGACCAAGTGGTATTTCTCCCCACTTGAATGGCGCGCGCATTTATGTCCAAAACATTTGCAAGTGAAATGGCGTAAGCACAAACAGCTACTAGCAACGGACAACCAGCAGTCAGTAAGAGTGGAAGTGGAAGTTGCTCGACGGCTTGAGGGTCGAGCCGATTACCTTTTGGGGCTGTTAATTAAGTTTGGCTAGCTAAATGTTATGGCCAAGTTTTCTATTACCGCGTCGTGCGCACACGTACGTTAATGAGGGCACGTAGGCGTATGAGTAACGCACAAATAGGCTGCACAAGTACCCAAGAGCAACGTGACAAAAGCGCTTAAAGCCATGCCGTGTATCCACAGTCAGTTGTAATTGCATGCAACTTGAGTAAATTGCCTTCAAACGAAATGCTAGACGACAAATTTTGAAGCCGTCAGACTGACCTAAGACCGCACACTATCTACCTTTATACCTATTTTTATCTGAAACTAATAAAACTTTCGCTGGCGCTAACTTTTTGCGTACGAGCTTCAAATTACGTGCTTCGACTTTGTCGTTCCACCGAAAGGGGGAAAGGGCGGCCAATGAAATCGAAAATTGTTTAGCCAGCGAAGCGCTTAGCAAAATGTCTTCCGTGCCAGCTCTCCAGTTATCCGGCGGGAGAGGATGTGGTTAGTGCTAGTATTTACTGTTGTTAAAGTTTTTGCTAGCTCGAAGCTTGAACAAGGCAGGTGCACTGTTTGTTCGCTCATAAAAATCAACGACGAGAGCAAATGCTCCTCCAGCAGTCTAGGTACACGTTTCTGTCTCCATGCTCCTCAGTATTTGGCAGTAGCAGCGCCACAGTTTCCAGCTGTCGTTAGTCGTATTTACATGCAGACAATATGAAGCAACCATATATGTTTATAACATCCGCAAATTGTTGAAGATAACAATTATTGTGCACCGAAAGCAAAGCCAAACAGCCGAAGCCGAAGCTGCTGCCCCACACAAAACTCATTGTACGTACGTACGTTGCTTGTTGTACTTGGCACACACTCGGAAATGGCAGTTTACGGAAACAAAAACAGACACACAGAGACAACCATAGACACACAAGTGAGGAAGGCAAACGAACGGAAAATTTAGGGCATGGGGGCAGCTACATCTACAAAAGCCAAAGCCAAATACCATAGAGTTGTGTCATTAGATGCCAGCTTTAGTTTGCGGTTAAGCACTTGAAAAAGTTGTAAATTCCCCAGCTTGACAATGCTGGGTGTGATACTGTTGTCCCTCTGTTGTCCTGCACATCTGGTGTCAGGTGTTGCTCATTAAGGCAATAAAGCAAGCTCTCGAGTGTGGTTAGTTAATGGCGTAGATTGAAATATTGTCCAGCACAAGCACATTAATGAATTCTATATCACATGCATAAATTTTAACAATCCCAAACATTTCTCAAGCACTGGCGCCCAATGGATAAAATAGACCATGTATTATAGACAAATGCTCTGCTTATTGCCAATTATTTTTTATTCAAAGCTTAGCTTAATGTTTTGTTTTTGGCTAAGAAATCAAAAACTTTTCGACTTCTAGCCTTGACCTATTGTTCAGAATTCAAAAATCTTCATTCACTTTGCATATTTATAAGAGCAACATTTGTAAAATGAAAACAGCGAAATGAACTAGACAATGTTGACATTGCCTTCATAAAAGGACACCGAAGCATTTGTATTAACTAAGCCATAAGCATGGTAGAACTTCGGCGCACAAAATGGCAGCTAGTATATACTGAACAGAGGCAGAGAATGGCAGAACGCGAACTTATGGCAACACCGCCCTCATTGAGTAAACATTGAGTCAACACTTCCGTTGCGATAACATCAACATGGCGCCAACATTATGGAGCACCAAAAGCGACAGCCAAAATAGATATTCGGCTGAGATAGCATTCGAGACAAAGCAAAGCAAAAAAAATAAAAATAAAACGGAACCTAAATGCTTAGCTTTTGGCTAGCAATTTTGACCCAATAAATTATTTCATGTGCCAAGGCAAAGCCATTGACATAGCCAGCAGCGACCCGCAGCAGGCAATGAATGCCACGTGGCACAATACCAAATTAGAGGAACATTCATCGAGACTGTTTATGAAAACGTCATTAAAATGCTGCCAAGCAGTAATACCGTTGCCACTAAAAACAAAACTATACACAAAGCCCACAAGCAAATGTACATAGACGAAGTGAAATTAATTAAGAGACAAGCTCAAAGGAGCCCAAACAGCTGCTGTCTCACACTCCTTTCGCCACATCACTAATTATGTGCGTGTGTGCTCAGAAATAAAATCAACATTTCTTTTATGTTCTAGTACATACACTCAGAAAAACATTTTCTAAGAAATTACTAAACTGTATTTCGAAAAAAACTGATAGGTAAGAAGTCATGTTTTCCGTATTATCGTGACAGTTTTGGATGCACTTTCAGCATCTGGACGACTTCTTGTAAATGCAATAAATAAACCGTGGGATAGACGTTCAACATTTCACTTCAATTTGACCTGAGCTAGTAACTATAATTAGAATAGAAAGTATCAGACAATTGACAAAAATGTGGAATTTTAAATAACAACATTCCCAATATTTGTGAAAAAATCATTCATTTGGTTAATATTTAAATTACAATAAATGTATTTACTCAATCAAAAATTCATAGCTCTTAAGTTAACATTACTAATCAATTACATATTTTTTTGTAAACTAATCGTAATGAGAATACAATGTTCCAGTGATTTGTTCACTTACTAATTATTACGATTACAAATAATTGAAAAATAGTGGCGAAATTTTGAATGATATTCATATAGTTGAGATAATATTAGAATATTCTTATTTAATTTTAATTACATACATATATAATCTATGTAATAAATGAAATTCAATTAGAATAGTTGGACATTATCCGATTGGATATAATCTCAAAATAAAACAGAATTGTTTTTGAATAATTTCAATCGGTAATTAAAAAAAATTAAGTAAAGCTGTTAATAATTGTTTTTTATTTATCAGTTCTACTCTTTAAACAAATAAATAGGTAATGAGTAAAACTACTAATCAAAATTTTTTTATTCAACAATAAGATATAAAATCGATATATTTATGCTTATCCTTAGATGTTTGTTCATATTAAAAGGAACGTTTAGGAAATTTTGTTAAACATCTAAATGTTTTCTCTTTTTTGTCGTCGCAACCATAAGCTTTATTTTTTTTCCACATGTTTTCCATTAAAGTCATTCACAGCGTTTGTTTGCGTTCCATTTTCTTTGTTATCTTATGCATAATATTGTAATTTTGCTTAAATAACATTCTGGTTCCGAACGGCATTCGCATTGGGATATACGGTCATATTAAAATCAATTTGTGTAGCGCCAACAATTTTAAATACCTTAAAAAAAAAAAAAACTAAGCGCAATCAGTCTATATACATATGTACATTTAAGTACATACTATATTGCATAAGTATCTATATATGCAAACGAAAATTGTAAAATAATTGCCAATATTTAGTGATAATTTATTTCTGAAGCCTGCTCTCTACATTTGCTTTTAAAATTTGTTGGCCGCGAGCGGAAAATTTATGCGAACATTGTGCAAATATACACACGCATAGACGCACACATCCAGTCACATTGCTTGTAATGCAAAATCACAGGAAAATTAATTTTCCATACATTCGCTTTGGCACAATCACGGGCTCAATTGTGCGCCTAATTTATTGCTCAGCTAATGCTTTCGCCCAAGGAGAATGGAGAATACAAAATTTGAACGGCTCACAGTCAAGTTTTGCATAAATAATGGCTTTGATGTAAGTCTTTGATTAAATTTGCATTGCACTTTTGCAAAATTTATTCGCAAAATACGCATTTTAAGAAATTACGGACGAGTGTCAATTAAATTGCGACGCCAAGTGTAATTGGCGTATTGCTGTTGAATGAATATTGAAATTGATGATTTACTTGCACTAGCTTAATTGGCGAGCTAAAGTTATTTAATTTGGTAATTGGATTAATCTTCGCACAAACTTTAGTTACATTTACTTTAATAAAAGCGTTCTTCAGAATTCTTATTCTATGGGGCAGATTTCGGAATTGTGATGGTTGTAATTGGTGCTAAGGACTAATTATCTCTTTTAATATCGCTTTGTTGTTTTATTTCTTATATATCTGTGACCCCTTCGGAATGGTCTCACTCTCGAAAGAAGATTTATTGAAATAGTGTGTTGTGTTACCTTAAAATTATACTAAAATATATAGCTAACAGATAATGTTCCTATTTTCTCAACATGAAAATGGTTACCCCATCAACATTGTGTTTTTGTATGATTTACTCTTCCTCTAATATTATTACAATAAGAGCTACCTTAGTACCTCTTACCTGTACTTACATTCAGGGGTCTTTTTAAATACACATATCTTTTAATGTTCATTTCTAAGCGTCCTCGTTTCATGAGATCGGGTTTTTTTTGAGAGCATATTTGCATAAAGTAGAAAAAAGATAGGCATCCGACTGTTCATTGTACGCATAATGTGACGCCAAGAAAAATGATTAGTCCGCTCCAGAGTGTCTATGATTCAGAAAGGAAGAAGAGATATATCAAAAATGCAACCACAGTCATAGGATAAAATTGGAGCAGCTGGCTAGAGTATGCTGCAGCTATTGTGTTGTGGTGGCTCATCTTGTTTTACCTTTCCGCTAGCCAAGAGTACTTCTGGTTCCTGGGTCTTGCAACGATAGATGGAGTTTTGCGTTGTGTGGAATTGCAGCGTCGGGCTTGCTTTCGAGTACAGACTTGGAAAGTTGTAGTTTGTCGAAAGATACAGGATCTGGCTAAGTATTTCAGACATCTCAGACTTTGTCGCTCTAGTTGTATCATATGCTGTGTTGACCCTAGATTTGTTGTTGTTATGTGGGTCCTGCCAGCTCCTCTCCCTCTTTGACGCCCTTTATTCTAGGTGTATTGTAACATTTTTTTTGATGGGCAAGACTTTCTTCATCCAACTATCGCACTTTTTCCCTGCTTTATTGCATCATTAATATTGTGCTCCATATGTGCTAGAATACATTGAATGTAGTCTTGGGGATACATATGATCGCTCCTTAATATGTAGAATCTGCTTATGCAATGAATAATTCTCTATTGTTTTGTTTGTTTATTCTTAAGTTTTTATGTCTATTTGTCTCCTAGGGATCTTTCTAAATTCTAACTTTATTTTTTTGTTTGTTGGGGTTGTATTATGTGAGTTTATGATTTATGTTATGAGAGTTGCGATTAAAACTTTTTAGTGCTCTTAGTAGCCACATTCGCCTGCTCTCGGAAATTTCGATTGCTCTGTGAAATTGTTGCTATTATAGAATTGCATGTGTAAGAAAAGTATTACATATATAAAAATTTCTTTAGACTCACTTTGGCACATCATCGGCAATCACTTGCTTCAGTTGCACTTAAAGCTGCCTTTTTCATAATGTTAATAGGTTCATTATATATTTGTTATATAAATATTTTGTTGTTTTTCAAAGACACTAGTTACTTACCTATCCATCAGAATATATCCCTTAAAAACTCTTTTAAACAATATTTTTATAAGAACTGGGTCTGCACACAACATTTTTCGTCTTCACAAGACTTTATATTGACCCATATTTATTTTATTAATTGACACGAAGCTTCGCAAATAGATTGTTAGTGCTAGTGTTAGTCATGGTTCAATTTAAAACAAATGCAACATTTTTTCCCGGTGGAACAGAGACATTTGTTACAATAAAATGTATAAACAAAAAATTAAAAAAAAAAAATATTAGACTTAGTATCTTAAAAATGTACCGATTTGAAAAAAAGTGGGCCAATGTACCAAAGTAAAAGAAATGTACCACTTTTGGTACAAATGTACCAAACTGTGGCAAC
Organism: Drosophila busckii; assembly: GCF_011750605.1. NCBI lineage: Eukaryota > Metazoa > Arthropoda > Insecta > Diptera > Drosophilidae > Drosophila > Drosophila busckii. The sequence goes on along the minus strand of NC_046607.1, from coordinate 436,734 downwards.
TGTGCTTGTGACTCTCTATGTTAAGCTGCTACTTATTGAAAGTTAACTTGCTTCTGTCATTCTCTAAAATGAACTTTCAAATTTAATTTGGTACCTTAAATGTTTTATAATTATGAAAACGCTCTTAAACAATAAAATATATTAAAAATGATTGTTTAATTATTATCGTTTAATATTTATTTCACCTGCAAGGCAGCTGCTGTTCCAAAAAGGGTTGCCTAAGACATATATAGAACATAGTGCAAACAGAATCAACATAAGCATACATATCTATATTAAGAAAATTCCTAGTCTATAGTTTAATTTTTTGTACGCTGGAGGACTCTCACTATTATCTATGAGCATAACGTGCTCATTATGCATTTTCCAGTGTTATGCTATTGCGCTTATAGCATTTAATGCTAACTCTTAGTGTTACTTAGCTTTAAAATAAATGGATAATACTTAGCTTTAAATAAAAGAAAATTTAACTATGCAGTATATTCAAATGCGGTCGGATTATAATTTCCTGCTGTAAGTCTGCTCTTTATTTTGCTGTTTTGGTTGAAAATAGTTAAGGCGTAGCCTTCACAAACTGACAGACTTCCCTGATAAGGGCAAACTACTGTTGTTGTTGATTTTCCTTTTTTGCATTAATGCTGTTGTTGCGGGGCGCCATTGTTTTACTGTTGACTACTTAAAAATGAAAAGATGCCATGAGCTGTGTGCAAGCTGCAGATGCTGCAGAGTCTGCATTTCAAATGGCACACACAAATATATATATATACATAATAATGTGTTTAAAAATATACAACAAGCGCACAGTATAGTTGAGCGCAGACAACTATTAAATACACTTTGAGAAGGGAAGAAGTCGATTATTTAATTGCTCATGCATTGACTCATCTTATCATGCTGATCAAGAATTTATATGTATATACAAATACTTGCTAGGTTTAGGGTGCCTTCGTTTACCTGTTACAAACATTTTTAAAACTCCAAGATACCTTTCCATTTTATATAAAAAATGTCAGAGTGTGTAAAAAGCCAGCCAGGCAGCAATCGGCTGGCTCGAAACAAAAAGTTGAAAAGAACTGGAAAAAAGCTGAAATAATTATAAGCCATTGTTGGCAGCCAGCAGAAGGCATTAACTATAAAGCGTAAAGAGCGCAAATGCAGCATTAAATAGCAGCTGGAGCAGCAACAGAGAAGTCAAGCAACGACTAGAGACAGCAACAAATGCTTGAAAAGCTTGAACGCCATTGGAGAGAATATTTAAGACATTTTTATCAAGCGTCTGTGACATGCAAAATGCATTTCAACTAGTTATAAAGTCACATTATTTGCCATCAAATGCAATGCTCATTGGCCAAGTTTTTCTCAGTTTTCGGGTTTCTTTTACTTTGCGCACTCTTTTTTGTTTTCTTAAGATATTGCACTCGAGCTGTTTTGCATTTTGCGTAGCGTTTTCACAAAGTTGCTTTTACGCAAATTTCACAAATTTTTACATAAATCTGCATGATAAATGACTAGCCCCAAGACTTTTCCTCTTCTGTTATCAACTATTGCAGCTTGACTCTGCTCTCTATAAAGTTCATTGCAGTCCTTTTCATGCTTTATAGCCTTCAAATTGCTGTGTCTGCGCACACAACAAATTACATACATATTTTTGTTGTAGAGTGTAAATGTTACCACAATTATTTGCTTTATTTTTTATTTGCCCAACAAATCGAGCGTTTCATATTTTGCACATATGTATGCAAAGGGTTGGGAATTGTTTTTAGCATTGTTTTGCAAATGCATTGAAATTTCCAAACAAACAACGAAGCAACAAAACGTGCACAAAAACAATTACTGCTGGCTACATTAGTTACAAAATACAACAGCTGCTAAACATAATTGTTGAACACATTAGTTTAGGCTTTTGCCTCTAGGGTTGATAAGAAGAATTTAAGTGATTTTCAGAGCGTAAGCTTCGCTTTTAATTATCTGACTTTAACTCAATCCAATTTAATACAAAAAATAGTCAGACAAACATCATTGAAAAAGTCTGAGCAACACAAGTTGGTGAGTTAGTCATGTTGAGTATGAAATGCTTTACAAGTTTCTCTTTCGAAATGCCTTAAGTAAAATTTTGACTTGCCTTTGTTCGATGCTAGGAGCAAGTTCATTTGCACGAAAAATAAATTAAATTTTCGAGAAATGTTCACTGCATAGCAATTTCATCGAAGTTTGGAGTTTCATTTCTGCTTTGAGTCAGGTTTTATCACGCTTTATACGCAAAAGGGCATATACGAAATATTACGCATACGCAGCATGTACGGCATTAGAATGCTTTAGTTCTCGTGCTATTCTTTTATCAGCAAACATTTATAAACATGTCTGCGTAAATGTGAGATAGTGTTAAGATTACATACATACATACATACATGTATGTATACGCGTTTGTGTGTGTGAGTGTATTTGATAAATGGGCGTTGTAGTAGCATGTTGGTAAAACTATGTTTGTACATATTCTATTGCTTCTGGCAAAGTTGTTTTTTTTCACATGCTCCAAATATTACATTGTTGCATTTTTTTGTGGCTTCATACATACACACATAGTATGGTTCTGAGCGAGGGCGTGGCACACTGCAGCAACATGTCATGTCGAGCGCGCATAAAATAGCAAATATGAATTATGTCAATGTAGCATTTGCTATTATTGCTCATTCGTTGTGTTTGCCTGTAAGCGGAATTTTAATTTTGCGTAGCGCAGCTTTTCAATTTTCAAGGACTTACAGCAACATGTAGTAGTAGATGCCAAAGCACGGATGAACCAATATGCATAAAATGTGCGGCATTATATCCGCTTTGAACTTTATCAAGAGAAGAAGCGAAGCATCTCTTAACCCCGCGACTTATATTTACTTGCTGCTTTGCAAACAGAAGCTCCTCATGCCAACTCATATTTCTTAATTTAGTTGTTCTACTTAAGCAGTTTAATGCCGCGTCGGCTCTAGCAGCTCGGTCGGGCCTCTAAAGACAAATTAATGACCCATGGACCCAAGCACAATTGCGCGCGTCTCTGTGGGACGCGGCGTATCCTGTCTGGCGGGCGCGGCTAAATTTATGGCGCAAAGGCAGAATCAATGCGGAAATTGCTTGAAATTGCGAGCCAGCTAGTCGCGAGTCAAGCCGCAGATACAAATCCATTTCTCCCGTTGTATTTTATTTCGTTGTTGTTGCTGCAACACTTTTGCTTACTTTCATCTTGTCGCATGCTTATCGCGTTTTGATTTTTAATTAAAGCCCGAGCTAAATAAATAAATAGTAGATTTCGCAAAATGTAATTCTGTGTGTACACAATTAAATTAGACGCGTAAACAAACGTTGAATCCAATTATCTTTCAGTCGGCCTATACACAAATACAAATTACATAGCCAGACAGAGAGAGACTTAAACCAAATTAATAAAGTCATTCCTAATGCCGCTAAGGCTTAGATATTCAAATCCGCATACCTTGCTTCCACAACTTGTTTTCAATGTTTTCAACTTTTTGACAACTTTTCCGTTTCTTTTTGTACGTTAAGCGTCATTTTAAAAAGCATTTCTTCAGGAGAGCTTCCAATGGACTGCTTCGTAAGCTGCTTTCAAAATGTTGTTTTTCTATAATAATACTTAAATTCTGTGTGTAAATAATAAACTTTTCCCAACAATAGTTAGTTTGCTAAAAATGATGATGCTTACACTTTGAATCAAAGTATAATCAACTTTTATTACAAATAAGGAAAAATGCTACAGATGTAAGAATTATGCTAGTCTTTCTTATGACGCTTATTATCTGTAGTTTAAACGTTTTCCAGCCATAATTTAATGATCTTAAATCAATTTGTTTTTAATATATCAATATCAATGTCAATAAGGCAGCATAAAGCATTCGCTGTACATTGACATATTCATATGAGGTTCAAGGGAGAAAGGGTGAAAACAAACGGGGCGAAAGAATTAGAATATTTACTCGACTGAACTGTTCCCAAGTACAGGTGGAGACAATGGGGTGGCAAATGTAAGTTGATTCGCTTTATTGTTGCTCTTCATTGGCAACTGAAATTACAGTTGGTTTGTTTACTTATGGGACTACAACATTTAAATGCCATGCTGGTTAGCTTGCGGCGAGGTATTTGCAGAAAGTTCATTTCTGTTTGTATAAATAAATTAAAAGTCTACTTGCACATTGAGTCGTTGCCACAATAACAGGCTAAGTTACGTTGGGGATGGGTGGTATACTTGATAAAGTAAGAAAACATCTCGATTTCTCATCTTGGGAAGATGTTTTTCTGTGTGTGTATAGTATACGTGGGGTCTGCTAATTAGTTTGATATAGATATACATAATATTTCTTGTACATTATAATTTAAAGTTTGCGCAGCGGCTTATCAAGATTGCCCCGTGTGCCGGTCAGGCAACGAATCTAGGATTCGTATGTATTCGTATTTACAATTCAGCGGCTCACAGATTATATATAGATTCAAAAGCATCCTTGGCTTGATAAATAAATAATTTGCACGCGCACAGTGCGGCTTCTTACTATAGACTTGAATAGCACGTGGTGCGAGCAACATTTAATTATTAATCATTGCTCAAGAGTCATATAAACAATTGTCTAACCCAAAGCATTTTTCATGCCTCTCTCTCTCCGTTTTTTTTTCTTCTAACAGTTATGTCGTACTGGCTGCTTGTGAAGTCAGCAGCAACATCAACGGCCACGTTAAGCACGTGAGGGCCTTGCAAAAATGTCCGCTTGCCTGACAATTGTAGCGTGCAGGCATTCAGACAACGCAGGAGCAACGGCAGACAGCCACGCAGTTGAGCGCAGCGTACGTGAAGTGTTTGTTAAGAACTTGAGGCAGCAGCAGCAGTAGCAGCAGGAGCTGCAGAAACTGTGGCAAGGACACTAGTCCACATGCACATTAAGGCTTAGCACCTGCAGTAAGAAGCCGCAGACAGACAGCCGTAGAAACAACAACAAAGCAACGCACAGAATAAGTAAGTGAGCACATTGTTGATGCGAACATACTCGTCCTATGCAGTTATGTATGCTATTTGCAGCCAAAAATATTTCACAGACACAAACAAAGAAGACAGACTTGGTGCGCTAAGAGCACGTCTAGTTGGGTCAAGTGCATTACTCAGATCAACAGCTGAGCTCAAGAGCTTTAAAGCAAATTAAAAGAAAGAAAAATAAAAATAAAAATAAAGATAAAAGAACATCACCATGGCATGGCAGTGGTAAGAAAAAGTTTTGAAAGGCAGCATTAAAGTGCTTACGGTTAGTGATTGCAGCTTAATGGAGGAACAGTTTAATCTGAAGCCAATGGCCATTGAACCAATGTGGCTTGTAGATTAAACATTAACTTAAAGCTCAGGCATCTTTTTGGTATGGATGCAATGCCGCATGCCAGATTCACACATCCAGCCTGACATATGCAAAATGCCAGCTGTATGTCATAGTTGTTGTTGTTGTTCTTGTGGCTGTTGTTCTTGTGTGGTCTTGTCGGCAACAACAAGGGCAAGGACAACACAACAAATGCAAACAAGGTGAGGCTGCCAAGCAGACATACACCAATGTAAATACAAAAACAAGAAGAGACACAATAACAAGAACGTATTCAAAGGGCATGAGCAAAAAGGCAAAGGACAACGATGCCTTCAGTTGCCAAGTGGGTCTGTGATTGGGGTCTGTGCTACTTCTATGAGCACTCTACAAAGTCATTGCATACTTTTAGGGCTCCTTCAGAGCGTGTGTTACCCAAAAGACATTTTACGCAAATTATCTAATTGTGTGTGTTTTTACTTTCATTCTTTTTGCAGTTGTGCCTCAACTGCCATTGAATACACACCAATAATTGAAATATCAGAGAAGCCTTATAAATAAGGTTACGAGAAAAGAAAAAAAGCAATATTGTGGTAAATTATACAGCAGCTGAAGAATAAGAGAACCACCCCAAGGCTGTCCAGTAATTCCACAACAGCAGCAACATTACAACTTCGCCACTTTGACCAATATTAGTATTTGTAATGTTGCTGCATCTGAAGCGACATCTGCCGCCAGCACCAGCAGCAGTAGCAGCAGCAGCAGCCGCAACAACAGCAACAAGAACGAGGACGAGAAGAAAAATATGCTCAACAGTAACACAACCGCCACTACTTATGCTTCTGCCATTGCTGCTGTGGCATGTAAACAACTGTTATGCCGCGGGAATCAACTATAGCAGTAGCAGCAACATAGCTGGCAATTTAAGTGTCCTGCAGCGTGGCAGCAACCCACCATCAAGTAACAGTGGTGGCGGTCTTGTTCTGATCGGCTCTAGCACCGCATCTGGTAGCGTTGCCCTATCTAGCTCCGTGCCCTCATTATCGCTCACTTCGTCTTCGTCGCCTTCATCGGCATCAGCGTCTGCCACATCCTCGTCGCTAACATCCATTGCGACATTAGCCAGCAGCAACAGCAACGGCAACGGCAGCACCAGCAGTAGCTCGTCAGCCGGCGCAGCATTCAGCAGTAGTCGCAGCAGCAGACCCACAAGTGGCAGCAGCAGCAGCAACAACAACATGAATCATGATCAATTACCTGCCCAGCTCTCGTCACGCATCATCCACACACGCAATGGCGCCATCTCTGGCGTTATTGTTCAATTAGACGGACGGCATTTGGATCCGGTTGAGGCATACCGCGGCATTCCTTATGCCTCCCCACCCGTCGCCAATTTGCGTTTCATGCCACCTGTATCTGCCGCCATGTGGTCGGGTGTCAAAAAGGCGGATAGGTGAGTCAAATCACAAACACTCTTAATGCATAAAACGCATGCCTTCTTATTAAATACAATTTTCGCAGCTGTCTGCATATTTTAATTTTTCAGGTGCCCGAAACACTTTGATATAACATGTATGCCGGGATGACCCTTTATTGGGTGAACATATAGATATTGCAATGACTTGCTTTCTCGAAAAGTCTCTTTTGCGTCTTTGTTAATGCTGAATTAATTCACCAGGTCGCGTTTTCTATCGACTGCATGTTTGCTTAACGGCGTTGCATGATCAATCCTAAAAACTAATCTAAAACTTTTTTGAATAAAAATTTGGACTTAATAATAAAAAAATTCACGTTCCGCGAGTCCTTACACCTTTATGATAGGATTACTGTATTCCCGATTATTCCGAAGGGGGATTGAAAACGTTGGGCGCAACCAACTTTTATATACACTTTGACTTTGAAGCTAACGCTTCACAGCTCGTTTTCGATGAAGCGTCGGCAGCGACGTTTTTAGGGCGCGTCAGCAAATTCTCACCCTGCTGTCTATATTGCAAAATTAGAATGTGAATAACTTCAAAGTTATGAAATTTTCGCCATCGCACTGTGGTCCCAAATTTCAAAATAAGAACTTTGACTTTTTGCTGGTGCAATCTTAAAGTCAATACATGGCACACATACACAATAATTTTTAAAAAAGTTTTAATTTTATGTTAAGTTTTTTGTGAGCTCTTAAAAGTCAGCAATCAATCAGATGCCTGAAAAAAACAATTTTTTTTTTGACACGATTTTAATTTTTGTAACAGTTAAATATTTTTACGTCAATTAAAATAACAGTGTAAAATGAAGATAAAGGTATGTATTATCTACTTTAAATAGTATTTTTATATGTAGTCCTAGTTTTTTAGTTAAGCGTTCTCTACGTTTCGTAGAGTATAACTAACAAATTGAGGCTTTCTGAGAGAAACTAATTACGTATGTTTGTTCTTATAACTATCGTATTTGACGCAATAGTAATAGTTTCGGCCCGATTTGGCCCTTTTCAAAAAAAAAAAAAACCATGTTGAATTTTTAATCGAAAATAGTTGAAAATTAGTATAATGTGCGCGGTGCAATGGCACCTTCCAACAATAAAAATTATTAAAATGGAAATAAGAAAAATACAAAATTCTAAAATATTCTACATAAATTCTACATGCCAAAATTCAAGTGCCTAGCTTTATTAGTAGACTTTATGCCAAAAAAAAAATCGGCTTGGGACCATTGTGCATGGGTTGAAAACATGACAAAGCTTATATGATTTATTTTAGATTTTTCGAGAGTTTATTTGTGGGAAATCATAAGGTTTTGACGCTAGTGAACTTAAGTAGCAAATATCGCATATAAAATCAAAATAATTTGTTTTAAATCCAAGAGCTTTGCTGAATTTATAATGAGCTCTTCATGTAACTGATTTATGAATGCCTTTGAGCACCAGCTTAAGCGGAATTCAATTTCAATGCAAATGCGTGTTGTTAAGTAAAGCATTTGCCGCAGGCGTTGTTGATGCCAGCACTTAACCGAAATACACCAAATGATCAACATACCATAGCTCAAAAGGAGGTCGCCAACAGCCGTTGCCCGGCAATTGTCACCTCAATTAACTTCGTCTCATTATTGTCAAGTGCACAGGCTGTGGCCCAAGACAGGACTGGAGTTCTTAGAATTCTAGTCAAAAATTTAAAAATAATAATAAGTGAAAATGATAATACGCGACGGTAAGGCAGCAAGTTGAATGTAAGCCAAAGGTCTCGGACGACCCTCGATGGGCTTTCGCTTGAAATGTTCCGCAAATTAAATATTTACGGTGCCGTCGGCAGCATCTGCGACACGCGAGCAACAACAACAACAATAACAGCAACGGCAAGGGCAACTGTAGCGGCAACCCGAGCATCTAATTTACAAAAGCTCCCAAGTGGCAAATCATTACTCAAAAATATTCCCAGAAGACCGTCGCAACATTACTGTCCCGACAGCCGCATTATTTGCTTTGCAAAGGGTGCGTGCTGAAGAAGCAGCTTTGTACCTTCTGCCTCGCGCTCCTTTGCTTTTGCTACTTTTTCATTTTATTAAACATTTTTTGTCGCTGACTTAGCCAAAGCGGAAAAAAGCCCAAATCAACGCTCGTCAAATAAATATTACATAACATATAACAGTTCTGTTCAGAAATGATGTTGACTCAAATACCTGTGGCACCTGCTATTGCTGCTGCTTGTGAGCTCACGAATTTTTGTCCTAATATTGTACAACAATTTCAGTCTATCTGACCCAAAACATCAGTTCAGCGTGGGACGTAGGGAGGGGGGCACCAGCGGCTTTATTTGTCAAGTCACTCAGCTCTGTCCGTGATTTATTCCGTCCTGCTGACAACCGTAGACAGACAAGCACCCGCACCAGCAGTCCAATAAACTCCTTGAATAATGTTCAAGTGATTTTTCAACGCGTCAGCGTAATAAAGTCGTTTCGACCGTCAAAAGGCTCAGCAGCCGGACGGACACTGGGCTCAAGGTAAAAAAGGTCATTAGCCGGATTTACAGTAAAATGCCGAAATGGATACATTTCGTGGTTCTTATTTTCAAGCCTCAATGATTGCTGCCTACTTAAGACTAAAAGAGAACGATCTAAATGTTGCAAAATTAGCAATCATAATGAAATGGAATGAATAGTCAAATAATCAATTCAATTTAATTGCATTGTACATATGTAGATTAGCTAGAAGATTAATATAAAAACTCTAAACAGCTAACACTATCTAGGATATAAATTTGAGATAATTTATATAATATATTATTGTCCATTATAAGTCCATTTTAATCCCAAGCAATCTTATTGTCAATTATGTTAATGCACTTAAAAAAAAAAAAAAAGAAGGACTTTAAGACTATTAAAGAAAATGTCGTATGTCGTCATGTAAGTCTTTTTAGAAAGATTTTTTAAATTGTGAAACCCTTGCCACGTTGTTATCATAAGGAAACTCGGACACAAGAAAAACGACTTTTTAGATGCGCCAATGATAATTGCAAATTTTCTCGAAATTAGTATCTATAATAAACACTCAGGAATACTCAAGAAATTACTTACGTGTATTACAGATTATCCAGAGATAGAACAGAAGCAATCTGCCCGCACACAATGAAAGCGAATACTTGCGACTTTTTGAATGAGAATACACAAGCGTTTGCCCAATCTAAATTTCACCCATTGCATATGGTTATATACTCTAGGAGTATATATAATATAAGTGTACAATTTTCATAAACATTTCTGAAGATGCTGACATATGCAGGCATACCTGCAGAGCTTTGATGACTGAGCCACGCGCTGAAACATTGGAACCAACAAATGCTACGCTTTGCAAGTGAGTCTCTGTTCTGACGGTTTTTTGCTGGGTTAGCTCCTCATATTATGGATTGCAAATATACGGGATAGCTTATAAAACCAACTCTAACATGCTAAATCCCTGAGACTCATATGACTTGCCATGGTACTTAAGAACTTCAGACATCCAAAGAGACCTGGGAGTACCTAAAATTGGGGATATCAGAACGTCTTCGGAACTGTCGCACCATAAGTTGAACATCTATGATAAGAGGACCTAAGCGATATAAAAACTGGACAATTGTTATTACACCTACTTAAATATTCCTCATTACGTATTTAGAATCCAAACTGAGAAAATACCGAACTATTCCTTGTTGCTTATTCTATCTTTAACTTCAGCTTGTAATATCTATCGATTCTAACATAGCATTGTGCTCATTATGCATTTTCCAAGCATCCACTCTGCTTAGAGCCTCACATGTGTGCTTGAGCATAAGCTAAAGTTGTGGAAGCTTTGACAAGCCACGCGTGCTACCACCAAAAACATCATCAACAGCAAATGGCAGCCTTTGCCTTGTGAAAACACTTTACCCTTCATTCTATGGTGGTTTAGAGTTGTTGTGTTAAAAAATAAATTTCCAAGCCACTTTGCGCTTTGGACGTCATAAAGCTTTTGCCTTTGGCGTAAGGATTATAATAAACAAGCGGATTAGTGGCGACAACCAACGCTCTGCGTTCTATGTCCTTCCTCCAGTACACCGTTCCTGTTGATGTTGCCACAATCCTAGCAGCACGGTTGCCAGCATGCCTACTAGCCAGCATCCAATTATACTATGTAGAGAAAAATCGCAATACACTGCTCGCTTTATGCATATTGCATGGAAGCTGTAAAAAAAGGGAAAATGTATATATAGTACATATGCACATGCAAATGTATGAGAGAAAGGCAAAGCTGCTGGCGGAAAGCTCAAGCCAAAGATTTTCCTAATAGAATGCGCATTAATGAATGCTCTACTTGAAGGCTATAACCGATGTCTGTGGCCCCGCAAATGCGTGCACTTCACAGCCAGCTGCTTGCAAAACGAAAAAAAGAAAAAACGTCGCTTCCATCATTAAAAACGTTAATTCCAATTTAAGACTCAAGAGCAGTGCTACCGCGAATGGGGTAAGAGTGAGGACGAGGGATTCCGTAACCAGCACATCATGCTGCTGCTGAGGGGCGCCACTGCATAATTTTCTGTGGCCCATGGTGGTTGTTGTAAATGAAATTGCGAAAATTCATTTTAAATTGGATTTTATTTAATTTGACTGCGGCAAGAGAGCTTTATGCGTACTTTAGACCAAGCAAAGCGAAGTAGATAGGTAAGGTAAGGTAAGGCAGGTGGCATATAAAATATGAAGAAGAGCCGAGCTGTCAATCTAATTTGTGAGCAGCAATGGCGACGGTGACGCCAAGCTGTGAAGAGTAAGTGAGGGAAAGAGTACGGCGGTAGACTTCTGCGCCGATGGCCACAGGTAAAATTAATCTATTATGCTTGACATGTCCCGCAATGTCGCATATCATTTTCGGTCCGCTGCTCCGACCCGCCCACTTCGCTCTATCCACACATAAATATCCTTCTAAGTGTTTATGCCACCAGACTCTTTCTCTCTCTTTATACCTCTGCCGCACTGGCTGGGTACATGCATTTTTCCGCTTGGCTGAGAATATGCTTCTGTTTGATGTATTTAAGCCAAAGCTGCAAGTGCTTGAGGTTGGTTTGCCCATTCTCTAGAAGCTCATCGCTCGCTCGCTCTATGATCCACCTGCCTCCATCAACAGATTATGCGGTGCGTGGTCAACATATACAGACAAATTCAAGCAGCCAGCTTTTGCTCTCAAATATTCAAACAACAACAAAAATATAAAAAGAAAACAAACAAATCTGCGAATGCCCTGTGTCCCATGCCGTGTGCCATGTGCCATGTTTTGAGACCTGTTTACTTTTAGCCACATGATTTATATGCGTAGCATGTTTTTCTACCTCGGCCACAACAAGATGAAAATTGTTTGTTTGTTTTGCTTTAGAGCAAATTTTCGCCCCGCTTGTTTGTCACGGAAAATGATAAGCGATAAGCCCCAACAACGACGACAGTTGACTAAATTTAAATTGGGTTTAGAGTAGACGAAAGAAATTGCTGCAAAAGCTTATCATTTCAATCTTTACACCAACCCCAGCCATGAATAGTAATCAACAGTCAATGCCCACTAATGTTAAAATGCCTGCAACCTCTAGAAGAGCTGAAACTTTATTTAACTCAATGCAGACGCAGCTGTTGCTATTCGTCTGTAATTCAATCCAGCATTAACACAACCATCAATTCACACAACTTATGAGCCATCAGAATCTTTTTAATACGAGCCATACAAACTTTTATTGATTATATAAAAAATCTGGTAACAAACAAACAAATCTCGATCGTTCACTGAGCTGACCCTAATTATCCCAACCATTTGAAAAGCTACCACTGTCTGCTTATCAGCTCAGCTTGCACAGAATACAAAAGTCGCATAAACAAGATCGCTGCTACTTTGCCAAAAGCGCATTAAAAATTCAAAATGTGGTTTTTATGAGTTCGCCATTAAATGGCAGGGGGAGAGACCATTACAGTATGTCACCTGATGTTGTGTGTGTGCACTGAAGCTGTTAAAACTTTTCACTTTCATTATTTTTTAATATTTTCTCACTGTGAAATTTGTGTTCTTATCGTGTCCAGGGGCATGATAGTGCTCAGGTTCAGCGTGCCCACTTGCAGCTCTTTGGTCATTAAGCAGACAGGGCAAAGGCCAATATTAAGCCCAAAATTAAACTTTTATACCCTGCCTTATTGTTTTGCCATAAAATTAATGATTATTGTGGCAATCGCCTGGACACCACAAGCGCCCGTTAAACTTGTTGGGCCACGAGTTTACTTCGTGGTCATTTCGCCATACACTAAAAACCATTTCAAATATAATAAAAATTAAATATACTCAACAAACAAGGGTGAAAAAACACACACAACGCAAAGTGCTTCAGCCAATGCGAAATAAACTGGAAGGAAATTTAATAAAATATATTCTCGTTTCGCAATATCATTAATGTTAATGCATTTCATGAATGAGTGCTACCCAGAATTCACTGATATGTAGTAAAAAGACCAAAAAATGTTTTTAACGTTTCTATTGATTTTCGCTTTATGACAATTTGATGGCAATGCCCCAAAAAGTTGGCTGTAACTAAACGAGTTGAACCGCGAAGCGCGGCATAACGAAAATGAAAGGCAAACAGCTCGGTCCAATCCTAATGGACCCCAAATATCAAAATTCATGCCATATACAAATTTTAATACATTATAATTATTGTAAATACAATAAAGCCTTTTGAATACTATGAGAACTTACAAGGAATTCGAAAACTCATTACTAAAAAGCTCGTTAAAAAATTAACAACGGTTTCTGCTTAATTTCACTATATTAGCTATACAAAAATAAGCCAAATTACGTAATTTACAAAGAAACAAATCAAGACTCTATTTTTCTGCAATGGTAAACTTAAGAGTTGTTAAAAAAAAGTTACTAAACAATCTTTTGGGTCATTTAAATCTGGGACGGTGCCAGCAGGTAGCAGCCGAGTTGTAAAAGATTGGTGAAAATGTTAGTAATAAAAGAAATCACTCAAAGCTCTGCTGTATATCGAAAATTTCCGATTTTTCATTTTCCGCGAAAATGATTTTAGCGGAATTAAATTTCACTAGTGATTTGTTGCCATCCTGAATATTTTGAATTAAAATTACTCGAAGTTAATATAAATAATATAATAATATAAAATTACTCGGTAAATAATATGGATATGTTGTTAACCAAAAACCCAAAATGTTCCATGTTCCGGGTTACTTATCGAGATGCCTGTCAAACGGTAGATTAAAGCAAATAAAATACCAATGTGGTATAAAACGAGTGCGAGTTCAAGGGAATTGCAGCTGTCAGACCAGAGAACACGTTCGAGTTATTTTGGGCAGTCATAAATGAGCGCAAGGCCAGAACTGTGTGGCAGTGGCAAAGGCAAACAAAAAACCCTGTTGGCATTTGCATGGCAGGTCCACAAACGTCAGTAGATTGTAAAAGGAATGCAACAAATGATGTGAGGCTGCGAGCTGTAAATCGAAAACCAATTGCAAGGCTCCAAAGCTTTGATAGCAGAGCGGTCAGCAGGGGCGGGGGTAATAAATGAGAGCGCAAACTTTGAGCCCAAATCAAAAAGTTATTATGGCCCAAAGAGAATCACAGCGAGGAAAAAAAACGATGAAGTTTACTTAAACTGGCTGCGGCAAAGATTACACAATGCAAGCAAATTAATCTGTTTATAACGACAATCGCAAGTCTGGCATAAAAATAAGCCTATTTACAAGTTTTGAAACCTTTTTAAACAACAATCGCAAGCGGTCTAGCATAAAATAAAACCAGAAAATAAAAGTGAAATATAAATGAGAAAAAATGTCACAGGCAGCGAAAAAGTTTTGCTTGCCTTCAAGTTATTTTCATTGCTTTTCACGCGCTTTTTATCTTTTTCCTTTCCTTGCAGATTCAGCGCCGTTTGCCCACAACGCCTGCCGGACATACGCAATGAGTCGGCTGCTCTGGAGCGCATGCCTAAGGGACGTTTGGAATATCTGAAACGATTGCTGCCCTATCTGCAAAATCAATCAGAGGATTGTCTTTATCTAAATATTTATGTTCCCATACAAGGTGAGTGCGACAGAGAAGCTTGAGGCCAAACACCATGTGCTATCATCTTTTTGAGCATTATTATTTTTATACACTTTGACATTTTTGTAAAAAAAAAAGGGTATTATAAGTTGCTCAAATGTAAGTAACAGGGAGAAGGAGGCGTGGCAGACCCATAAAATAGTATATATATTCTTCATCAGCTCGACGAGCTGAGTCGAGATATAGCCATGTTCGTCTGTCCGTCGTATGAGTGCGTGTTTCTCAGCACTTATAAGAGCTAGAGCAACCAATATTGGTATGTAGGTGCTCTATATGCAGGACACTACGGCCTTCCTTTCCTGCCCCGCAAATTCGAAAAAAAACGATTAATATTAAGAGCGCAGTAAATTTTTTTTAAAAATCGTGAATAAAATCACACAAAATTGCCTAGTCATGTTTTCGACCGATTGTGAAAATTTCAGAACAATCGGATAAATAACTTTATTTACATTTAAATTTTCAATATAGGCAGCGGGGTGCACGAGCTGACGCGCCATACAAACGCCCCTGCCCATGATACAGCTAAAGCGAACTGTGACGCGTTAGTTGTTTTGTGTGTATGTATGTGTTTGAGAGTGCACGCATGTGTTTGCTGCGATGCCCTAGTCAAAGTGTATTTAAAAGTTGGTGGCGCCCAACTTTTATTTGTCCACTTGTTTTTTTTTTTTTTTGGCACCGCCTAAGACCCAAAAAAGTAAGCACACGTTTGCCGGTCCGAACTCTCAGCTGGCAGTGGCAAAGACCTAGGCATTTTTCAGTCTTGTTTATTTAGCACTTTGCCAGGCATTTGAATAAATTGCCAAAGAGCTAAAGAACTTCAAATGGTGTGGGTAACTTGTTTCAATTTTTCCTCACCATCGTCCCGAACCCCAGTTAATCCCAAAGCCCTGCGGCAGCTACGTCACAAAAAGGGTCACTTTTGCCGAAGCTTACAGTTTTCTTTTTCCTGTTTTGCAACATTTTAAGCTCGGATCGCCACCAGCTCCCCAGAGCATTCCGTGCAAATGGATAAATGTTTCGACATTTTTCAAACACCCAAGAATTTTTGCTAAGCTGTTGGTCAACACTACAAAAAACAACAAACACAAAGTGGCCAAATTTATGCAAACTTTATAAGCGTTTGCCTGTCTATATGTAAAAAATAATAAATAGCAAAATGTTAAGTAGATTTTAAAAAAATATCTAAGCTTTGCATATAACGTATAAATGTGATGAAAAAAGAATTCGCAGGATTTTCCATTAGATATTATTTTCTTTCGATTAAAACTATTATTTTATAAATTATTCATACAAGCATTTTTTAAAAGAATTTTGCCGACTGGCATTTGCAAAATGCATAGACCATTGTGTCAAGAGACTAGTACATTAGCACAAAAAAATCGATTGGAAATCCAATTGCAATACTAGCGACAAAGCTAAGATGTTAGCTAGCATCGCATCAATGAGTGAAACAGGCTGGCAGTCAGTGCGTCGGCTTGTCAATCATTCCGTGAGGGCAAATGGCTGCGAATCGCAATGGCCGGCATTCGACAAGGCGGTAAATTACATTTTAATTAAAACGCAAAAAGGAATTCAAGTTGCTGTGGCGCGAACCACTCTTAATGGAAGCTATCAGCAGCAGCCGTACATCATCGGCTTCACCTGCCACTCGCGAATTGCAAAAGCATGTTTATGCTTGTGAATTCAACTGTTACGAGAAAAATTTAATATACACACAGTTCTTGTGCACGCTGAAACTGACAGGCTTCCAGAGCATTTCATTCACTCATTCACCTAAGCACTCACTCATGTATTCAGTCAAAGAGTCAACTTTTACACTATTTGTTTCGAACGACGAAATAACTCTTAAGGAATATACAAAATTTACTAGCAAGCAATCGTCTAGTTGTGCAGTTTCTAAAAGAGAAAATGTTTGGTCACCCGAAATGGGTATCATGAGTCTGTGCAATTAAATATAACAAGGAATAAAAGGCATCCTGGACCAATAAAATTACAGGCTTTCGTCGTCCCTGTTTGGATTTACATCAGAAGAAGAGAGGAAAAATCAAATTTCATTTCCATAATGGTTGGCTTTTATTTGAGAAGAGTAAAGTTTCTGAGTAGTGCTAAAGTCATTAATGTATGTACAACATGAATACGAAGAGAATAAGCTCTTCGGCTTATGTCATACCCTCACGGCATACCATAAAATTTAAGTGCATATTTGTAAATTTTACATTATAAATATAAAAAAGAAAACTATGGATTTTTGCTTGAAGAGCGAACACCGCGGTAACCCGACTATTATATAGATCCTAATCTACGCCCGCAATCACATCTAACATTGTTTTGGCACTTTGATGTTGAGTCCACTTGTCTATATCCAGCCCACCATTGAGCGACTTATCATGACTCCCTTTTTATGTAGCAACTACTCTACTTTGCCATACGCTACAAGATTACGATCAATATAAAATTATAATATTATTAAATATGCGTTATTCAATAACAATTGGATGTTTAATAGTTCCATAGCTTGACAAAAATAGTATAAATAATAATAATGAATTTTATAAAGCCTATAGTATAGATTCATTAAATATTCAATTATGATTTTAAATTATAATTTATAAAAAAAATATATAAATAATATTATTAAAATTAATATTATAATATAATATATTTATGATATATATTATTTATATATTATAATATATAATATATTAATATGAATGTAAACATTTATGAGATAAGATCGAAAGGATATCTTTAAATGATTGTAGGTTATAATAGAGCTATAGTGAATATCTTTTTTATACACTTTGACATTTTCGTAAAAAATGAAGAAGGGTTGAAGTTGAAGTTGTGAAAATGTGTGTAACAGGGAGAAGGAGGCGTGGCAGACCCCATAAAGTATTGTATATATATTCTTGATCAGCAAAAGAAACTAAGTCAATATAGCCATATCCGTCTGTCCGTCTGTATGTGTGCGTGTTTCTTAGCAAATAAACTTCTCAACCTTTCACATTAGTATTGATTTCACTTTATACAAAGGCTAGAAAATATTAAAAATAATAGGCTTAAAACAGCATCATATTGGGATCGAAACGCTGCCTTTGTTTGTCTAAATTAGTTTAATATTAATTTTGTAGAAACATTACAATTAAATACAATCAGCACAAAACATTCACTGCACTGTATTTAGTATAATAAAGAGGGCACTAAAATTTATTTTAGATTTCTCTGATATACTCTCAAATCAATCTCAATCATATAATGTAATTATTTGTATTTTCACTTTTGCATAAGCGTTTACATTTATTATAATAAAATACTAGTTCTACGCTTGCATTTTGTCTGATTTCTATAAAGTACTGAACTTATATTACTGTTGTAAAACGCGCATTCGCGTTCTCTTATTGGATTATCACTGTCTTATTGGAATATCACTGTCACTAACGCCAGACATTGGAAAGCGCGTAAAAGCGGGTAGCAGCATCTAACGGAATCATCGAATGATTATTCTGTTAATGACTTGAGCTTATTTGCTGCACTGTTGCAATTGAATTTTTTGAGCTAAAGTTAAATTGGAACGCCTTACTAACTTGAAAGCTTGCTTTTTGAAATCTTAAATCTACTTATCCCCGATGCAAATAAAAAAAAATAATTACATTAAGATCTACAACTGTTTTTCTCATGCTTATATGTTCACTTCAACAGCCTGAATATCAATAAGACAGAGATTATTTGTTTATCATCAATTGGAAAGGTCCAATTAAATGACATTTTATCGCTGTCCAACAGTTGGCAGAAGACATGGATGTAGAAAAAATTTCTATGCAACTGCAGACAACTGTCTGTTGACACAAGGAATAAATGATAAAGGAAATGCCTCCGCACGATTGAGCTGAGCATGAAAAATTAATAAAATATAGCTTGAATCGTTGAGGTATGACAAAATTTACATTTGTCGGTAATTTGTCTTCCAAGAAGTTTTGAATGCCAAAAGTATCAGAGCCCACTACTCCTGTATGTCGCATCTCTTCATTTTGCTGAGACGCAAATATTTGAAGTGAAAAAGTGAAATTATGATAAATTGCTAAACGCGTACCCTTAATTTAAGTAATAAAAGTTTTAAATACATGCGCTGAGCTGGCGAAAATGATTTTTGTGCGGTTGTTAATTGGTTAACCAACTGAAACATAAGTAAACATAAATTTCTATTTTTTAGGGACATGTTTGACTTAAGTGGCACTTAAACCAGAGCTTATTCCTTTGGGATTGTCGGGCCAAAGATTATAAATCTTTAAGTGTCGGCAATTTATAAATTTTTGACAGCTTAATGCCAATTGGCGACGCAGCAAACAAAGCCTTACACTTAATGAGCTCAGCCTGTGTCTTGAGTTAGATCGAGGTGCCGGTGTCTGGCTTTGGGTTCTGCACCTTTAGCCAAAGCCAGAGCATACATACAAATAAATCATTATTTATTTGGCTGTCATGTCAAAATGAATTGCCAGATAAATTTTAAACGTAAAAGTTTCCCAGCATGCAGCTGGGGACTCCAAAAAGGGATTGTAGCGCTTTATGTCAAAATTAATAAAACTTTTTGTAGCGACTGATGCGATATGTATAAATATGTCATGTAAAGTTCACAAAATACTTTCATTTCATATACAAACATAAATGCACAGATACACCCACGCACACACACTGATGTGCGCAACTTCTTAATAAATCTCAGTATCCTTTGTGTAGCATACTTTTGGGGGCACAACTTAGCAGTTGGGAACAGAAGCTGTGAGAGACGATGCGTACATGAAGCTAGTTTAATCTACTTGGACATGACAATAAAATTTATATCATCTTTGCGCTTCTGCCTGCTTAGTGAAGTCCTTTTTTGCCTCTGTGGTTTTTATTTGCCTTTTGCCTTCACTGCGTTTCGCATCTCATTTCGTTTTTACTTCTCCTTCTCTCTTTTTTTATGATTTAGATTTTATTGTTGCTGCTGTTGCTTTGTCTGTAGGCATTCCTTTTAAATCTGTGGCTTGTTCTCAAGAGAGCGAACGCAAAGTAAAAAAAGAAATCTGAAATAAATAATAATAATAAAAACCAGAAAATGCCACATTAAGTATGATTTGCCGCATTTCAAGGCAAAGTCCAGTCTGGTATCAGTCCTTCTGAGTGCCTTCAGCTTGGAAGGTAACACTAAAGCAGCAACAGTAAACTCACAGTTGGATTTGCTTCGTTCGTGTACAACGCTCAAGTTTATTAGTTGTTTGCATGTTGCTCATATTTTGAGCTTAAGTGACTTTTTGCAAGCAGCCCCATATAACTGAGACGCCATTGTGTGGCATTCTGAGAAATTAATGGAATGCCATAATTTCTAATCTGTAGCATTTCCGTGCGATTAACATCTGGTAACGTCAGTTAATGGCGCATTAGATGAAATTATGACCACTGACATCCAACACCGTCCAATGTGCATCCACATTGTGAAATTTGTGCCAATGACCCACAAACTTGACCTTCAATATTTACTATATGTTCAACAGCATGTGATAAATTAAAATCTGTTTGCATTTTTATCTCAAAAGTTACTTAATTTTATAATCATAAATAAACATTGGAGTTATAATTAGGGCTCTTATCGAAATAAATATTTTTGTTTATTTCTTCTTTATTTAAAACTTGGAAATATTGGATTGCCAGATACCCACATCACTTCAAAAAATTTAGAATACCTTTTTCTTTGAAGACTTTGAGTAAAAAACTCCATGCACATTCCCATCTCAACTGTATTGAATTTATCTATAGAGTGCTCTTACACTTGATAGATAAAGCCTAAAAAACTCATTTGAATATTGTGGTTTCGACTAAATAGAGCTCAAGTAAAATGGTTGTTGATCAATTTTAAAAACGTCCTTAAATGTTTGGCTGCTATATTTCGTGTATATAATGTATTGCTCTAGATATAAAGTATGTTATAAGCCTATACAGCTGAATTATGTATGAAGAAAGCAAGGAAACCAATAAATACACAAGCGTAACACGCTTTATAGCTCGATTTATAGTATATACTATAAAAAATGGGAGCCCACATGTTGTAATAACGCTCTCTAAAATTCCCCCCTTCACCAACCCTGCACACACCCATATAAATGTCGTATAACAACAGCATACAATAAGAATGAAATTGCTTCATTTGTCTTCGTATGCGTCAATGTGTGTGAAATTTTAACACGCAAACTGTGTAGTCAACATTGGCGGAAACGGAAATCGATGCGAAGTCAGCGTGTTGCTCTAGCGGAAATGAAAATGTTGACCAAAGGTTTGGGGAACGCCCAAACGCATATATGATACAAACATATAAATAAAATGTTTCGCAAATATAAATACTTAAACATTTATTAATAAGCACATCGGGAAAACATGAACACAAACAAAGCAAAACTTTTTACTTTGTCTATGCTCCAAAGTATCAAAGACATTTCGGTAGTTACATTGGCTTAGCTTTGTTTCCATAGAAGACAGAAAGAGTAGAGAGAGAGAGAGAGAGAGAGAGAGAGAGAGAGATAAATTACATTTATTACAAAGCTCGCTTTTCCGAATTTTTCTCATGACACTACGCGTGCCCGTGAGCTATGTAAGATAATTCTATCACAATTATAACGAAAAATGTAAAGCTCTACGAGAATTTATCGATTAAAGTATACAGTAGCTTTATAAACTGGTTATAAATGTTTAATGTCTATCAATGTTGCTTTCAAAATGTTTTTACATCAACAGAGACAAGCAAAACTTTTCCATAAATTGTTAAACAAAGACTACACTGCACAGGCGCCGTCGACAAAAATTATACATCTAAACTAATTAAAAAGCCAATTTATATGCAAAATAAATGAATACTTTCCAAAATCGCAGCTTAATTAATAAATCGTCATGTAGGCGAGCGTCCATGCTCTCCAAATAGGTAACCAAACTAATTATGCAAAAATATAATTAAAAAAGAAATAGGATAATCTGGCTACTTGACATTGTTTGGTTTTTATTTTGTCTTAGCTTAATGTTTTTATATTTATTTTAGCTATTTACTCGTTACGTTTATAACAACAGTCTGAATTCAATTAATAATTTCCATTGCGTTGTTGTTGCTGCGCCTAATTGCTTTACTGAGAAAAGCGGAGAAGTTTTAAACACAGCTCTCATAAAATTTGTTCGGTCACTGAACTTTATAAAATCACATTTCTGTACACAAGCTGCAAAATATTTGAGAGTTTAGGCTTTGATGGGATTGCGCCAACGTTTGTATAGCTGATTGTATTTGTTGCCAGTGATAGCGTAAACCCTGCTCCATAGGAATAGGAAAGAATTTGTATAGTACAGTCGGGTTCGACCGACCGTGTAGGACTCTGTTCATAAGGAATACGCTCGCAAAAACATGTAAAGCCAACAAGAACATAAATAGTTATTTACATTAATTACGGCTTTTTGCACATCTTTAGATCCCTTGGCAGCTGCCAAGCCTAATATGAGCCTCTGTGTATAGTATAGAGTCTGAAAACTATAAACAAGAGCTGATGGAAATCCATAAATACAATGCAAAGCGTAAACTCGTGTCATCTTTGGCATGACAAGCGAAACATTTGTATGCGGATTGACTTCAACTAGACACGTTTGTAATGATTGTACAACTGTTGTAATGTGGGCGGTTGGGTGTAAGAACTGCGTTGCGAACAATAAATCCAGTATAATGTATTTACCTATCTATGATTTACGCCTTTATGGGTATTTTGTTGAATCGATCTATGTATACTGTTCCTTTTGTTTATGTATTGAGCCTGTCATTAAAACGCATAAATTTATCAAAGTAATGCACATACATATGTACGTACTACTTATAGAGAGATTTTTATAGTTCAGAGCATTTAGTGTTATACTGATGAACATTGCTCAACATGTTTGGTGCTTGCGTATTCAATATATTCAACGCTTGCACCCAAAAAGTGTGTTGAATTTTTGTGTACAGACCCGTTTTATATTTTAGGCCTACACAAGGCTACGCTCATGCACACGCGCATTTGTGTTATGTTTTATAAGAAGAGAATACATAGATTTTATGGCATAAAATATGCATCAGAAATTTGTAACACTCAAAGCCAAAATGGTCGCAAAAGTTTCACCTTTTCAATGGCCACTTGACCCACTTAAGTGTGCTACACACAAATACACACACACGTCTATAGCATTGGATAACTGCAGGCATTGAATTTAAATTGCGCATTAAATTTGACCAGCCGCATATACTACCTATGTAGATGCTGAACCTTTTCTTCGAAATTGATAAGTCAAAAGTTCATGAATGGACCTGTCTGAAGGGCCCACAAACATACACACACAATGTTGACATGCTTCCAAACTTAATTTAGCAGACCCGAACATTTTTACATACCGCATAAAGCACGTACTCACTCAACTGTAAGAAGCAATTAGGTGAACAAAAAATACTAGAAAACGCGCAGAAAATTGAAATAAATATAGAAATCGTGCAATCGTCATAACAACTCCAACTAGCAACCAAATCTAACAAAAGTTATAAAAACAATAGAAGCTATGGCGTGGAAGGCCCTGCCGTGCTTCAACTCTGTGTCTGTGCACTTAGCATGTCCTGGTCTAATTAGAGGGCGTTACGAACTGCCACTTTGCATGACACTTGTGTATTAAGCCAGTCTACGAACTACGGTTCCATGTGGAAAATGGATTATTCTCAGGAAATTGTATGAGAACTTCAACAAAATGCTTTTTAAATGAGCAGTTATAAATTTCGGAAAAAATATAAATTGCTTACCATTTACAATATTAATTTTTTACTACAATTTTGATAAGCATAAGTTTATTTATAACATTTACTTCATAGCCGAGACTCTTTAAAGATTACAAGAAGTTCATACCCAGCAGATCGATATTCACACATATGTATGTACATCATTAAGCGTGAAGAGAAAAAGCTACATACATTCTATATGTATGTATAACAAACAGTGTCATTTATTACCTTCCGTACAGTTGGCTGCCTAACTGCCAAGGGAGCGTATACAATATTTCATTATAAATTACACACGACTTATGTCAATTTGTTCTGGTGGCCAGCAATGTGAAGTTGGCAGCATAAAAGAAGGCAGACAAGTTACTCATAAGTAAGCTATGACAAACACACACACAAACACACACGCACACTTCCCATACTTAACATTCCGCATACAACATACGAGAGTGCGCTTTATTAGACAGCGACAGCGGAAGTGGCCATAATTTAGTAAGAGAGCCATAACAGAAATGCTCACACAGCAAGCACAATACACAACACAAAAACAAGACAGACGACAAGAGCAAAAATTTATCAATCAAACTAGCGAAACAAAAAACGCTTTTGAATAGTTGTAGAAATAGACATAAATTTGCGGAGCAACAATGAGGGGCAAAACCAGTGCGATGCTTGAGGCTGTTTTTTGTTTTTCTGAATTGATGATAGCCGCGAGCGTGTCACGTGACGTATGATTTGATTTTCCCATTTGCGTATTAAGTATACGTCATGGTAGTTATTGATGAGCGCGCCGCAATGTGCTGGCCATCAATTATGCTGAGAAATGCTTAAGCTGTCAATACTTAACGTTGAATGTCATTAAACTGTATTGCGAACAAAAAAGCATATTATGCATACGCCGTGTGGTTTGGCACATTAAAAGCACATTTATGCACGCTTGTTAAAATATAACTTACGAACAATGAAAAGGAGTTGCGCTTGCCAGCCTCTCAATTCGCGCTCAACATGTAACTGGAACGCAATTATGTGGCACCTGCGGTGCGGTAGGATAGATTGCCAACAAGCAGGCAAACTAGCAATCCAAACTAGTAACCAATTTCAACTTGGACTTTTTTCTCGCTCTAATTTTTTAAGCATTTTTACGCCTGAACGCTGACATAATGCTGTTATCCGATAATACGTTGAAATTGAAAAGTGTAGAGACGAGGGCACAAGTACAAGCAGAAGCTCAAGCAGCCATATCCAAGCTCAAGTCGCACACATATACAAAAAATCTCTTACGACAAATTGCATATTTCAATTTGCAAGAGCATTAAACCAGTTGGGCGCCAGCCACACTGCAAGCAAGCGGCTTTCCATTTTAGTTTAGACATTATTTTTCAACAGCGAGTGTTACACTACTGCAGTTGCAGCTATGTCCTTGTCCTGGGGGTTTTCTTGCTGCTGCCGGTTCGTTCTGGTATATGCCAGTTCAGGGTCTTCCTTTTTTATTTGTAGGAGTCAGGTGTCTGCCACATATTGGTTTGGTTAAAATGTGCTCATACTCTTATGCAAAATGCAGTGAGGCACTGAACAGCTTTCCTTGCGGTAAGTTAAGCCGTAGTTAAGCTGATGCATGGGTTAAACTGTAAACTGGTAAAATGTATTAAGATTAAGTGGCATTTAGTGGCACAGCTGCCTTTAGCAGCACCGCATTGCAAACCACTGTTCTTGCTGTTTTAAGCCACATACATTACGTAGTCGCACTGTGCGCCAGAAAACACAAAAAAGTTAAGTTAACTAGCGTAAAGTTTATTATTGCGCTCGACCATGTGCTCAACAAGAGTGCAAATTTTAAAATTTTTACCTTTTTATCAGCAATGCAAATGTGGCAGCCCCAAATGGACAATTATTTACTAATTCCTTAAATAAGTGTTGAAATACAGCAATTAACCTTTAACGTTTCACTTATAGTATATTAAATGCAGACGCTAGAGCTGCGAAGTTTCTCAGGTGTGAATTTACAATCTTCACGACTCGTTGCCAATAGCGAAATGGTAAAACGCACATTTCATTGCCATAGAGCGGCGGAAGAAGGAGAGGGAATGTGAGAGAGTTGTGCAATATGTTGAGTACGTGACGGGTAGTCATCATAATATTTTACATTTTTATGAAGTGCAAGACGAGCGCTGAGGGCACAGCAATAAAAATCTTATTTTGTGGGTTATAAAAGTGCAAAAAGATTCAAGCAGAAGATGGGAAAAAAGTTTTCCATTTCCACTTTGCTTTTTAATGGGGCTCTCCGTGCGTTTTTCTTTGCTTTATTATTATTGTGTTATTCAGCTTCTTCTCTTTCTTTTTAATGATTTATCGGCATTTAAATGTGGCGGCAAGTGACGCATCGTAAGCTTTTTGTGCGCCTAATTTAATGCAACGATTTTTTTTTTAGCTTTACGCTTAGCTCACATTTGCACTCACCAACTTTGGCCTCTTACATAAACACGTTGGCCTTATCAGTATTGAAGCAAAGGACATGTGTGTGTGTAAGGGTGTGTGTGCGTGAGCGAGCGTCTTCTTAAATGTAAATTGAGTTTGGCGTGCAAAGTACTTCGTAATTTATGGCGTGCAATGCGTGTAAGAAGTCAAATGATAACTTCATACATACTATACTATATACACAAGCTGACGAAAAAGGAAAACACTCTACTCTACGGCTCTCATATTTTCGCTTAGCAACAGAAAAAACATGTAAGCGCATTAAAGTGGGGCACAACAACTTTTATATACACTTTGACTCCCCAGCACGCACTCATACAAAATATCGAGTCACACACCAAATTTGGTAGATCTAGCTATAGAGCTAGAGCTAGAACAACTCAGCAAGACAAGCTGGGTCGATATTATCATGTTCGTCTGCCTGTTTGTGTGAGCAACAAGAACTCATTATAGAGTAGACGTAGACAGACAAACATGGTTATATCGACTCAACTTGTCTTGCTGATTAGGGATATATATACTTTGTAGAGTTTGCCACGCCTACTAGTCCCTGTTACATACATTTCTAGAATTTCATGATACCCTTTTCCGTTTTATATAAAAATGGCAAGTGTATAAAAACAAAACATGGGGTACCTACTTATTTATGACTGTTTAGCGGCATTTTACTTGACGAAATCATAATTTTAACGCTGCGCGCTCAACGACTGCACAGCCACCATTTTGAGTTTCTGTTTTCGTCCTGCGGTTTCTCAAACATAAACGTAACGTACATGCATATATAATAAAGTACGTGCGATATAATATAAATGCTGAACATTTTCATGTTGAGGTTATTAACATTATCAAGCTTAACATTTGTTGTGCAGATTACGCAAGATTAGAACGCTTCATAAAGAGCTTTACCTTGCGTGAAATAACTTTGACTACAAACAGGATAATTTAGAAAGGTTTGAAAACAACGTATATTCAGTGCTTATTTTAAAATTCTCAAACGATTTACCTAACTTCCAACAACTATAACTGGTTACCATTTAGAATTGACTTCAGCTAAAGTTGTGTCAACAAAATTATTTCAAAACATTTCAGCTTTGGAAAATTCACAAGCAAATTTGGGCGTTGTACAAACGCGTGTTATATATGAGAACAGCGGCAAACTTTTGCATTAAATTTGTTCAGAAGTTTTACACACATGCAGAGACAGAGAGACCTCGCACTCACACAGGCACACACATATACGCATACAAGCTGTAACTT
Organism: Drosophila busckii; assembly: GCF_011750605.1. Classification (NCBI taxonomy): domain Eukaryota; kingdom Metazoa; phylum Arthropoda; class Insecta; order Diptera; family Drosophilidae; genus Drosophila; species Drosophila busckii. Next base: position 409,280 of record NC_046607.1, on the reverse strand, counting down.
GAAATGACTTTGTGCATTCAACAGTTCATTTACCTACCCTCGCATACGAATACACAACCAGATACGGCTAAAATAAGCATCCATCAGCACACAGGCACGCGTAGTTAACTCAAATACTAACAAAAACAAAAGTTCGTTTACAATTCCTTTGACCGCATTTAGACTAACTGACTTGTTAATTTAGAATTTACCTATTGACACAACAGAATTGGTTTAGCTGGAACCCAGTTCAAGCTGGTTAAATACTTGCCAAATCCCTTTGATATTCGTATGTAGTGTATCCAATGCACACGGCTTACCTCTGGCCCAAAGACCGATAAGCAAATACATCTTCGAAGACGCATAGATATGTTATTCAACACATTTTACAAACTTTTGTTGGACCAACAACACACAAAACTTTTGTAGTGAGAACTTGGCGAAACATCGTTGTGTTAATCTGCAGCAACGCTTAAGAGCTATAACCCAATCAGCCAAATTCATTCAATTGGGTAAGCTCACTTTAAAAACAAAACACACATTTTTTTATTTTGACTGCAAGTTTTTCACTACCATAAGAAAAAGTCAAGATCCTATTAAAATTGGGCGCAGCCAACTTTTTGATACACTTGGACTAGTTGATACTTTGATACAAGCACAGCTTATCCATCCCAGCTCGATTGCACTGCTTTGCATAGAGAGAAAAATTGAAATGTGAGTATTTGGAAGTTATTCATTTGATCGACAGTCGAAAAAGCATTATAGCTTGTGTAACTGTAACTGTTCAAAATTGTGTGAGATTCAAATTATAAAGTAGCGGAGAATATACATATCAGAGCTTTAAGACCTCCACAAACAGACTGGCAGATGGACAGAAAGAACCAAATCTAATCACAAACCGATTACTTCTGATAAAAAATGGTAATACTATCACGCCACCTCCTCCCTGTTATATACATTCGCACAACTTCATGATACCCTATGCTATTTCATTATAAAAAGTTTAAAGTGTATGAGAAAACGAAAGCGGGCAACAAGCAAGGCGGAGAGCATTGGGGTAAAGTAAAACTTAAGCGAAAGTAATAAACTACGAAACTGAAAATGCACTTCACAGCAACAGTGAGAACAGCTTGCCCTGCAGAAGTAACCTGAGAGAACCAGGGTACAACTAAGGACCACAGACCCACTGGCACCAGCATTCATAAAATTTACGGCGAAAAAGTCGAGGGATAATAAAATTTTACAGTGACCGTTAGTCTTTGTCAGCTAAAAACTAGTGCTAGTGCACATATTTCAAGAGCTTAAATTGAAAAAGAATCGATGATGAACATATATATTTTCTTTTTCATCTAGAATTTATGTATTTGAAAGAATAATATTAAAAATCAAAGCAACAAAATTGTACTCGGGCATATTCCCACTACAAATTTAAGACGAAAAGTTCTTAAAAGCTTGAAGCAACAGCGTTAAGGCAACTAGAACGCCTCAAAAGGTTTTGACCACTTGAAATAGACATCAAGTTTCAAATCAGGCCAGATGACGTGGCAAAGTGCAGGACAAGACAATGAATAAAGTACAAAAGATATTGATTTCACCTAGTTTTACAGTTTACCACAGAGAAATTGCCTTGAAGCAAGCGATGAGCACAGTTTATTGTTCAATTTATTGCTTCTCAGATTTAAAAAAAAAATCCTTAGCATCAAAATAAAATACATGAGGATGTTAAGTAATTAAAACCGTGCTCTTTATGTTTGCTTGCTCGGTTGGACTAGTAGTAGTACTATTTTAATACGTTCAGCCAAACAAACTCAATCATTCCATTTTAGTACTTTGTTAAGTCGACTGCTAAGCCACAACGAAGCATTATACAAATACCTAACGAAATGCTCTATGATTATACAGACCCAACCACAGTCAAATATTTAGAATGCCTCATGAGTATGCAGATTGGTGCCACAAATACTATTAAATTTATGACATAAGACTGTTGACTGGTGCTAAGACAAGCACCAAGAAAGTAGGAGGGCACGCACACTTTGATTCAAGTGTTGAGATTTGCCAGCTGCCAAAAAACACGGCAACGGAAAAACCCTACTCGACATGCCGAGACTAGTGGGGACTGGGGAGGGAAGGGAGAAAAGATGCGAACTAGCGCGTGCATGAGAATTAAAACATGTTCCAGTTATTAACAAGGCACCCCAAAAGTCGCGTTAGTCTTTGCCTGTTTTGTTTGGCAACCCTTTTAGCTCACTGGCAACAACTCGTAGAGAAATTTGTGCGCATTTATTTACACAAAATATTTACATTTGCTGAAATTATGCGGCAAACTTGGCGGACAAGAAACTATTTTACAAGTTTTTAGGCAACATAGCGAAGACAGTTGTCACTGCGCTCAACCTCAACACTGAGCTGATGGCAGATGGGTGAAGGGGGTTGGTTGGTAGTGGTGGTAACGAAGGTCTGGGGACTTGTTGTCTGTGCTGAGCAAAAGCACAATCTCTACTCAACTCAGCGTTCTGCTGTTTTTTGCTTTTAGTCTTCCGTACTATATGTGTTGACTTCTTGGGGCGTTGAGCTATAAACTTTTCTAGTAAGTAGCGCCCCCGAGTGCAGCGACATGCAAACATTACGCAAACGTTGCCAGACTTGTCAACAGAGCGCGGCGTGTTGAAATAAAATGACATCAAAAATTTTCCATAGGATATACACGACAAGTTTTCAATGCTGTTTGCATATTGCGTGGTTGCTGAACTTAGTGCACGGAAATTACCGTAATTGTCGACTCGTTTGTAAATACGGAAATAAATTTTTTAAAATCGGTTTAAGAAAGATGTACAGCTGTTGTATAGACCAATGTTACTTTCAATTTGGCTCAGCTTAAGAATCAAGCACAGCAGCCAGCTGTTTAATTTGTCAGAGATATTTAGGAGTTAACCAGCGTTAAGTCTGTGCAGGCAACATTAACTAAACTGTCTAGCTCTGCTTAAGCCAATATAGCTGGCAGCAATAAAGTTAGCTTTAACTTGCAACTGAAACTGACATCCTGACAGCAGCTCAGCATCTCAGACAACCCGGCAGCGTCAAAGTGAATGAATCCCATCGAATTAGCGTGCGAGGTGTGAATGTGACTTTGAGTTGCGAGCGCTTTTGTGCAGGCTTTAAATAGATATTGACATTGGTGTCGCCACAACTGAAGATTGGAGACACACTCACACACTCATATACACACACTCACAATTTACCACGATTTTTATGTGTCAGGTCAGTGAGGCTTGTGGCATTCATTGTCTGCGGCTTGTGTCATTGTTGATGCTATTTATAAAAGTCACTGACATAGTAACTTGCTTTCCACGCCTTTACACTGCCTTCTAACCCCAAAACCCACGCCGCCCTCCCCATTTACCCACACACCACACAACTCTTTTTCCGCTTTGATAAGCAAGTTCTATTGTTCCAGATTATATACACAAAATGGAAGATGGAGCAAAGGCACACACACAAAGTCACATATTAAATATGTGTGTACGTGTATGTGGGAACGAAAGAATTCATGCTCATATTCCTTTTGTTATTATTGTTGCTGCAGCTTTTGTTGGAGCGGCTGCTGCTGACGAGTGCAGATAGATACGATACGAATATCTATCTACCGAAGATGCAGCAGCCTTACGGTCCAAATACATTCTTGTGCGTTGTTGGCCCGTGAATTGAATGCATTTTCCGAGCACTTTACTATATTTTTAGCTACATTAAAATAAAGCCTGTACAGCTAAAACCTGCACATCACAGCTGAGGTATATCACATAGATACGTTACAGCTCCATAAATTAATTAATTTTTAATCAGACTTCGAGTGTGAACAAAATATTCAACTTTTAAACAATTTTGAAAATAAACTGTAAGCTAATTAAAATTAATCTCCATGACTGAACGACCTTGCATTGTTACCCTTTCGACAACAAGATCCATTTTTTATAAAAATATAAAGTGTACAAAAGGGATTTTTTTGGAAATCTTTCATCTTTTAAAGTGTAAGCCCCATTGTCGCTTTGCGACTAACAAATGGTTGTTCAGGGTCAGAAGTCGAATGCTTTACTTATGTTATACAGCTGCCAGTGGCACAGACAGGTGGCTGCGCTTGCTCAGGATTGAATTAAGCAGCGAAGTTTTTGCTTTGGTTGACTCAAATCAAATCCGCTCAATTTTATGTCTTGTTTATGCGTTTCTTCTAACCCTAGCTATCCAGAAACAGATCCCGCCTGCCCATTGCTGATTAATGGAAAGCAATTTGCTTGAATCGAAGTCAACGACATTGACTATTTGGGAGCTTATATATGCTAATTGGCACTTGAAAATGCTTAGTAAAGTCAAAGCTCTATGCACAGCAAAGGCGTAACAACCATTAAGTGCAGTCGGCCATTAGGAACAGTTGTTTAAGCTTTTTTTAAATATGCATATATAAAAAATTAATTTTGTTTTAAGCAAAGAGCTAAACCGTAATCATAATTTTCCACTTTTTCAGTGGGCTCCCGCGATGCAGGTGCAGGCAGTGGCAGCAGCTCCAGCGGCAATTCTGGCAGCTCGTCGTCCACCTCAGCAAGTGGACCAGTGAAGTATCCGGTGCTGGTGTTTGTGCATGGCGAATCGTACGAGTGGAACAGCGGCAATCCCTATGATGGCTCCGTGCTGGCCAGCTATGGACAAATACTGGTGGTAACCATAAATTATCGCCTCGGACTGATGGGTAAGTGCTAATGCTAATGCTAATTGATATGCCAGCTCCGTCGCAGAGTGCAACGAAACGAGCAGAACGTTTTCAACGTGACAACGCATTAAAGGGCCAATGTCCGATTTGACCGTTAAGCTACTGCAGTGCAACGCGTTGCACTTCCGTTGACGCCATTGACGTTGGTAGACAGGCTTGCGAAAATGCCCCTCACTTAATCCAGTTAATGTAGTTAGTTAAAAAGCAAAAGTGGCTTAAGTTCGCAAAAAATACAAAAAAATTTATTAATATCAGTTTAATAGTGGCTCATGTTGAACAATGTACAATGGTTTTTAAACTGCACATAATTAAGATTTAATTAATTATGAGAATTGTGATTTGGGTTTTGCAATTTAATCCGCTTGAAATCAATAAAAATTATCCCTATCATGTTAAATAATTTAAATCAAAATTTTTAATTGCGTTGCTTTTTTATGAAGTTTAGCATTTTTATTCAAATGCACACCCACCAACCCCGAATTGACCTCATTTGCCGCTCTCGGCCTATCCGACGCGTAGTTTGTTGAGTGCTAGAGCTAGTCGTACTATTGCGACGGAAACGGAAGTGCTGACATCATGATTTGCACGCGTGACTGTACAAATTTTCGTATAGTCCATGGCCATGTGTCTGACATTTTAAATAGCTATGGCTATAAATAGACGGTGGCGCACGGACTCGATTAAAATTTCATTCATTTTGCGTTGCGTTGCATTTGCTAATCGATGCGCAAGAAAATGCAGATGATTTGTTCAGCATGCTAACCAACTATGCGGATACTTTTGCAGGCTTTTTAAATGCCAACACGGATCGGTATTCAAAGCTGCCCGCTAATTACGGACTGATGGACATCATTGCGGCGCTGCACTGGCTAAAGGAGAACATTGCGGCATTTGGTGGCGATGCCAACAGCATTACACTGGCAGGACATGGTACTGGCGCAGCTTGCGTGCATTTTCTGATATCCTCCATGGCTGTGCCCGAGGGTGAGTGCGAAAATTAGTTTAATTGAAATATTCTCAAGCTGCAGCTAAACTCACTCGCAGGTCTCCTTTTCAACCGCGCCATACTTATGTCCGGCTCGGGCCTAGCCCCCTGGTCATTGGTCAGCAACCCAGCCAAGTATGCAGCGATTGTGGCTCATCATGTGAACTGCGCCTCGGACCTGCCACATGCCCATCTTATGAAATGCCTACGAGAGAAGACACTCGAGCAGCTTCTGACCGTGCCCATACGTCCGCCGGAATTCGGCTTTGCCTTTGGGCCCAGCATCGATGGCGTTATTATTGACGGTGGCGACTACGTGCCACCCCCACCGGGCTCGCCTGCTGCCCAGGCTCAAGCGCAAGCATCTACCGCAGTGGGCAATGGACTTGGTGGTGAGGCGGGCATTGCTGCTGCCGGTGGCTGGGGCACGCCTGGTCAGCTCGAGAATATTGGTGAGCTATAATCTGTCCTTCATATTCTGCAAATTGAAACGAAATGAAATCAATCTACTTTAATTGTAATTAAACTCCCTCTCTGTCTCCCGTTGTCATTTTCTCTTCTGTTCTGCGGTCCCATTCACCGTCGATGACTTGTACTTGTGAACTGCCATGTTTGCTGGCGCAATTAACACATACGCGCGCGCGCACACACACACGTGCGCACACACGCATGCTAATGCGTTCTACTGCGTTTGTTGGCGTTTTTAATTAATGTAGTATTAATGAGGAAAACTGCCATTAACAAGTTGTCAAGGTAAGTTAGTTTCATTGCAGACTTTGCTGCCTACCCGAACTTTGCTTAATTATTTTGGCCCATATACACATACAAGCACACACACACACACACACACACGCACATGTGTGCAACTGCATTGAGCAACACAGTATGCAAAAATGTAATTAATTTAAAGTTTCGAGTTTCTTTATTTTCGCGTGCTTCATAGAACAGTCAAAGTGGCGTCAACTTAGGTTGCGATAAGCTTTGATTTAACACACCAGCAACGCGTATAGGTCTGACTGCCCTTATTCACACACATTTCCAAGCAAGATTAATTTATACGCATTAGCCACGCGAGTTGCTTGCGACTTGCGTTTTGAAGTACAATTCCAATGTGCATACAATGAAGGTTCAAAGGGTTGGGGTCGTGGTACAGGGCCTTGGCACCATGATGCTTGATTTATGCACTTTGCGGTGTGATGGCTTTCATTGTTAATTCATATTATTAATAGCCAATTTGCTATAATTTTCTTAATGAAATGCGCACTTCAAGCTACACTCGAGAAGTGCTTGCAACTTTTATACTTCACAGCAATTTATCTTCAGCACAATTTAATTTGAATCGAGCTATGTACATATATTTAATTCCTAGCTAGCTTCTTATGAAATTATTGATCATAATCGAGTCTCCTATCTAATTAAAAGGGTCATAAATTATCCCTTTCCACATTGACAAAATTCTTGTTTAAGTCGCACATATCGAACCCGAAATGCGTTTTTTTTTTACTTATACACTAACCGCATCTACACGCAAAATATTAAATTTTAATTATATGTATTTACGGAGAATTTAAAGAATTTTAATAATTAAAAAAAAAACTAATACCAAGACAATTCCATCTTTAATCGAATCACACTTTGAACTACAGTGACGAAGATAATACTACTTTAATTTCTTCATTTTAGTCTGTCAAATTAAACTAAAAAATGCATATTCCAAAAGAGCAATAAGATTGTGTAAAGACCATTTAATGTAAACGATATTTTCTTAAAATAAAGAAAAAATAAAGTAATTGGGGCATATAAAAATGCATATATTATTTATATGAGACCATAAATAGGCTAATATTTATATATCAAATAAATCCCCTTAACAAAATGAAAATAATTGAAAATTAATCTCTCCCGTATTGGGAGAGGCGCCACCGTTCTTTTGCAAATAGGAATCGATATAATATAATAGTCTCTCTCTCTCTCTCTCTATATATATATATAATCAAAAGGATCAAAAATTACTCGTCAAGCTAATTTTAGTTGAAATTTATTAGTTATTCCAAATGCTAACTGGGATTAAGTATGTAAGTGACAATAATTATTAGGAAGGTTCTTGAATGTGTCTAGAAGTTTCTGAAATTATAATTAGCTTAGTGTAATAGAAGAGGAAGAAGTACAATATAAAGTTGAAATTAAATTTTAAAAAATTAAATATTATCCCGGTTATTTAACTTCACTTCACCTATACTTTTGTGCTTTGAGTGGCGACTATAGGCAATTATTTTGTTTTAGTCGCTTTAACAGAATAAAAGTTTAAAATGGAAAGGAAGCAATGAAGCCTACAACTATGCCTTTGTGACTATTTTGCAAAAACCAAATTGCTTTCATATGCAGCCTAGCTTGACTACAATTTTAATACACAAACAGACTTCAAGCTGTACTTGCACCATTTCGCAATGGAATTCCATTGAAGGCAAACACAAAGCACAAAAAATATTCAATTTTAGTTAAAGTATTTTGAGTCAGTCGGCAATACTACAAGCAACAACTTCAAAAACAGGGAGAACAAACTGTTATCAACGCAAATAGACAAAATAAATGTTGAAGTGCAGCTGGCGATTGCTGAAGTGATTAAGCAGCAACTACAACTACAAAGTGTTCACTAATCTTGCAACTTGTTGGTGTTGCTTGAAGTACAGTTGGGTCATTTTCAAAATTCTTGTGGCTTGGCGAAACTTTAAACTGATAAATTAGTTGAGATAAAGTTTTGAGCAAGCGTTATAAATTAGTTGTGCCCATCAACAGCAATTTCATCTTTTAATTTATCAATAAATTCTAATGATACACACGTAAATCCTATAATAACTTGTAAGAACGTTAGCAAATAACCATTTACCCTTGCTAAGTTTTGGGATAAGCCAGGTTCCTCTTTGGACTGAAACACAGTAGTTACGCATTTTTACTCTCCTCATTTGCAGATACGACCTGATGGCTGGTGTGACACGTGCCGAATCCTTTTTCAGCTTCAATTCGGGCGACGTGCAATATGGCATCGAAGCGGATCGACGGTCGAGAATTTTAAAGGCCTACGTACGCAACACGTACACATTTCATTTGAACGAAATATTCGCAACGATTGTCAATGAGTACACGGACTGGGAGCGACCGGTGCAGCATCCAATTAATATCCGGTGAGTAATTGCGTTTGTATACGGCAATCCCAGCCAACAAGTTGGCACAATATGGCCAACAGTGATTGTTGTTGCGTCTCCATCTCCAACGCCTCCCACTCATCTGTGACCTTCAGCAAGGGGTGGCCTTTGGGCGTTTGTGTCAAATAAATATTTGGTTCTTAATTAAATGCGTGTCCATTGTACCGCTCCACCTGGCTCTCAGCTTTGCCTTTACGCGCACCGACTGTGGAGAGCTTTCAATTAAAGCGGCTTAAATAAATCTTGATTTCAATTTTATGGGCAAGCGGAATGCAAATTTTTACCGGACCCAAGCTGTCTGCCTGTCTGTCTCTCAAGCTTCATAAATAATGACAAGTGCTCAATTCAATTTGAGGAGCCTGCGTCTCTATCCATTTGCATTGAGTGTACCTGCCGATGTGTGTGTGCTACGTGGCGTATAAGTGATATGAAATTGCATATGCTCTCTCCCCAGCGCACAATCGTAAATGATTTCCTTTTTGATTTTTATCAATATTTATGTTTGCAAAGTCAGAAACTGGAGCTGCAGTTGCATTCAGTTCAGCATTCGTTTATTCTTTCAATTGAAATTCCTTGAGGCATTTTTATTAGTTTTGCTGAAAACTCGCATAACAAGCATAGAAAATTTATAGAATGCATAATTTTACTAGAATACGTACATTTTCCGCATTTCAATTGAATTGCGATTTTCTATACACAACTCCGGCCTCATATGCTTTAGTTTCGGTTTCAAAAGACCCCACTCAGCGACAGACTTATGCAAAAAATCGCTCCAAAAGATATGATTACTCTTGTTGACGTTGGCGTAGTGGTTCTTGCTGCTGCTGCTGTGCAAACGTGCGTGAAGTTGCTTTCAATGAAGCATGAAACGGATTATACTTTTGATTTTCAGCAAGTACGTAGTGTCAAAAAGTCGACTCGTGCGTATACTTCGGATGGCTTTCACTCAAAAACCCTATAAGTCTATTGAATATGAATAGAATGAATGATTTTCACAAGCAGAAACTACGGCTAGTAAGAACTCGACTTTTCAATGATTTCAAATGTTAATTCGAACCTATCAAGAGTGCCCGCTTATTTTCTAAAAATTCAGCACACAAGATTAACGGCAGTTTACTTTTTTAAACAAAAACTCATAAAATAATAACAATTTATGCACAATAAAGTGATATTTTTCTGCGTGACAGCCGGCCAATAAATTAGTAAAATATACATTTATACGCTAGCTTAAAAGTATCAAGCGTTGCATCTATTTGGCGACCGCTTACAATGCAACAACAAGCCCATCTGTCAGGGACAAAGAGAAATGTTTATGTTTAAAACATATAACAGCATATAAAGCGAAATAAAAAATAAATAATACGACGCTCCGCACAACTTTTTATATTTGCCGTGCGTTCTCTCTGCTGCAACGAGATACGTATGCAAATGTGGCAAATGGTTTTTATTCAAATTTGTACGCCAGTGCATTTGGCATGCATAAAGCACTGAGACCTTAGACAAGCTCTTCTTCGAGTGCTAAAAGCCAAAACTTCAGGGGTAAATCACAAGCAAAGGATATTTTACCAAAATAGGCTTAGCTTCCAACTTTTGAGCACACTCCATGGCATGCAACTATTGGCAGGTAAACAGTTTTTGAGTGCACCCAAAGTGCCTGGTGAGCGGCGCACTTGTGCACACAACTCAATAAAGGCCAAATGGCCGCAAAATTGCTTTGCTAAAAAAAATATACAAGTCTGTAAAAAAGAGAATACATTTTGTTATTTCATCTCGACACTTTGTTAAACATATTTTCAGAGATGAAACCTTGGAGGCTTTAAGCGATGCGCAGGTTGTGGCACCCGCAGCTCAAACCGTCGACCTACATTCGGCGGATCATCGCAACTCGTATTTATATGTGTTTGACTATCAGACCCGTTTCGGTGACTATCCACAGGTGAGTCAGTTCAATCAATGGATATAAATGTATTCAATTTATGCAAATTATAGTTTGATTAGCTTGGTATACGTCTGTTTCCGTTACAAATTTATAACCGTTTAATAATTAACGTCTATTTATTTAAATTTTATCAAAACTTTTGATGAGAAATTTTAGATCCATTTTACATTTGCTACTACTAATATTAGTGATTCTACTAATTATTGTTTAATTTTGTTGCACAGCGCCAGGGATGCATACATGGCGAAGATCTACCGTATATATTTGGAGCACCACTTGTCGGTGGCCTAAATCATTTTACACGTAACTTTACGAGAGGCGAAACCATTCTATCGGAACTAGTAATGTCCTATTGGTCCAACTTTGTGCGCACCGGGTAAGTGCTAACGACAGTTATTTTGTCAGTCAGCTAACAGTTAGCCTCTTCCGTCCACTTCAACTTACACATCTTTTACAGTAATCCCAATGAGCAAACCGAAGCGGAGCACAGCAGTCGACAGGAGCGTAGTCGCTATAAAACCATCGAATGGACCGCCTATGAGAGTGTACATAAGAAGTACCTCAATTTCGGTACGTATTGCGTATGGAGTTATAACATAGAGTATTTTGTATATTATTTAATAACCGCGTTCTCAACTCTGTATTTAAAAACAAAACACAGACGCTAAGCCGAAACTTAAGAACCACTATCGCGCACACCGACTTTCTTTCTGGCTGAACTTAATACCTGATTTGCATAAGCCTGGCGGCGACAACGTGCCTGCTGCACACCATCAGCTGCAGGATGATGATGAACTGGACAACAATATAGCTAATGATGCCTCCGTCAAGCCGTTGAACCCCTCGTACACATCGCGGGGCGCCAATGCAGCTGCCATGGGCAACTTTACAATTTTTACAAATCAAGTGTTCTCCCTGCTGAATCTCAGCTCGCCCTCCTCCTCTCTGCAGCGCAATGGCACACGCTATGGCGGCAGTGGCAAGCTCTATCCGGACGACATGATGGACGCGGAGCATGGCGCTGGCGCAGCAAGTGCCTCGCAGGACAGCGACGGCTTTGCTGCCTACTCGACTGCGTTGAGTGTCACCATTGCTATTGGCTGCTCGCTGCTCATACTCAATGTGCTGATCTTTGCGGGTGTCTACTACCAGCGCGACAAGACGCGCCTCAGCGAGCCGCGCACGCAAACAAAGCTCAAGCGTCAAGAGAACGGCCAAATGCCCAACAACATATGCGGCGACCTGGAGACACTAACCATACACGCGAAAAGCGATCCAGCCACCATACTGTCGCATCATCATGCAATGCAGCATCATCAGCTACCGCCGCCGGAGTTCGCAGACATTCCGCATCGGGCGCCGCCGCCGCCCAAGCACATGAAGTCCTCGTTGCAGGACGATGGGGGCCAAGTCCGGGGCCCAGGGGGTCTGCTCCCCCCACCACATGCGCTGCAGGTAATGGGTAATCAATGCGGCACGTTAACCAAGAAAAGCTGCATGAAGCAGTCGCAGCCATCGCAATCACTCCATCAGGGGCAGCACTCACCCTCGCAGCAACATGTGGTAACGCATCAGCATCAACAACAACCACATCAGCATCAGTCACATTCGCAGAATCATCATAATCAAAGCATGACCACTGTGCTAACCACGTCTGGCGGTCTGATGCCAGTGCCTACGCCTCCCACAGTCCCAGGGATTGTTGCCACAGCAACACAGCAGCAGCAGCAACAAAGTCAGCAGCATCCATTGATGGATGAGTTGCGTGTATGACATTAATTGACCGTGCGTTTTAAATGTGATCTCTAAGCGCACTTTTCCGCAAAACAGTTTCAAATGAGGTGCGTGTGGTAGCCACTAAGCGTTTCTGTCTATATCTGGTGTGCAAATGACTTTGCGTGTGCCTGTGTGTGAGTGTTGGTGCTGCCCGTAGCTTGCAGCAAGTGTAATCAAACAAATTCCATTGCTTTTGCCCACTGTGAATATAGAGAAAAAATTAAGAAATATGCAATAAAAACATCTGTTCAATCTTGTTTAACGCATGTTTAAATCATATTGCGTTTTAGTTGTATTAAAATGCCAGCAAGTTTTTTGAAACCAATTCTATTCCAGTATAAATATGAATGTGAAATTTCAAAACCTATCAACGCAAGATTCAAAGATTATCCCTGCACCGTGTTTAGTTTTTTACCTAGGACCAAAGTAATTTCGTAACCCATTTAAAAAAATTGAAACTTAATTTATTTTAAAACAAAGTGTAGAAGAAAAAGATATATACTATACATTGTATTCACATATAAACGAATTTGTATGTATAAAAAACAAATATAAATGTTATTCTTCCAAAGACTGAATTCAAATTGTGTATGTGTGTGTAAATAATAAATATACCTACGTATGTATGCATGCTAGCTATTAAAAATTTCGTCATAGAAAATATATTTGATAATTACATAAAGGCATAGCTACATACTACTACATATAGTATAATTAACAAACTTCCGTTGGTTCTCCACCAATTTGCATTGCTTACAAAGCTAAGCTAATGTAACTGTTTCTGAGTTTTCCAATCGGTGCGAATAGCTTTCCATTGAAAAAACTAAATAAGCGAGATCCAAATTTACAAGCTGTTGTCGTGGCAACTAAAATAAAATGAAATAGTCATTAAAATGTTAATTGTAAGCTGCCTATTTTGCTATGTGGATAACCTTAACTAATAAAAAAAAAAACACACGAAGGTGCGTATATGCACATTAAATTCCACATAACATTAAACAAGTAAATTTCAATCTGCAAATAGTTTTCAGAATAAAAATTAATTATACAAAAAAACATATATCACGAGCTAATGTTTTCAGTTGTTAGTTTGAAACGCATATTTACTTCAATATAATTAAACATGAAAATGCAAATGTGTGCAGAGAAAATTAACACCAAAGCATGTGGATATTGTAAATTATAAAAACAAAAGTTTAGTATTGCAGTATAACAAATTATGAAAATAAAAAGTAATATTTAACTTAATCGCTTATGTGTATGCGTATGTTAGTAGTAAAAAATGTAATAAATATAATATAAGGTTAGCAAAATTACCTATGAAATATATAAATGTAAACTAAAACAAAAAGTAAATAAAATGTGCTGCATAATTAAAAACAGAAAAGTAATTATAAAAATAAATATGTATGTAGTATTCATATAATTGCATTACATTGGAAATGTGTATAAGTGCAGTCGAGTTCAATCTAACTAAGGAAAACTGAATAAAAATATAATATAACAACAAACAATGACTAATAGAACAAATTGAAACAAAACTGTTAAGCTGTTAAATTTGACAGTTGAAAAGGCAAAACTGACATTTAAGATGAAAAACCAATACAGTACTAATAAAGTTGGAGAAATGTAAATAACATTGCTTTTGCTTTGCATAAAATCTTTCTTTTCAGCCAAATGCAATGGCAAATGGAAAGCCCAAAAATCTAAATATTTCTACTGGCAAGTATAAGCTTTACGAGACTGTTAACCCTTTGGATCTAAAGCAAGGATGGCATGCTCTTATTGAAACGAATGTTTCCTCACACAAATACAAATGCACAGCAGCTGTTAACCAAATATGCTGATGTCCTTGCAAGGAACTACCCTACATGAAATAGCGAAGCGTATTATAATGCTTCTATACACACTTATGTCTATATGTATTGAGTATAAGTATAAAAAGATATAAAAAGCGCCACATAAATAAAACATTGAAAATAGATTTATTATGCAAATTTGCCAAAAAGGATAAGTGAATGCAACCCCTGCCCTTGCCCCTGGCCTATAGCCGCCTCATATGTCGCGTTGTGCTTTCTTCTGCTTATAGAGATGACTTGATGCAAGGCCTTACTGCTTAATTTATGTTTGAAAAAAAAAAAGGAAAGGGTAGGGCGTGGCTTTTTGTCTTCTCTAAATATTTGCCCACACCAAACAGTTGAATCTGGAAGACACACACAGTATGTACATATTTACATATACTCGTGGTTGTAGTCGTAAAGTTTGCATAATTCACATGCGTAATTGAATAAAAACATTTCAGCCAAACTGCTGGAAGCATCGCATGCGTCGTTGTCTAACCATTTTCTTGGCTTAAGATCTGCGTGATTTTTATTAGTTGCGATTTTCAGCTATGGTAAATCCAATAAGGCTCACACACACACACACAAATACATATACAGAAATTTAAGCACTTAAACTCGCATGGGTCGAGGCTGTCAGATGCAGCGAACCATATACCAGGCAATGGGCCAAGCAACTTGGCACATAATCCCTTCTTGTGTCTACACCCAAATTCAAATTCTATTCCAACAAAAGTTTTGCCTTTTTGCTAGTTTTGCATGCTTCATGTTTCGTTAATATTGCACAGCAAGAGCAGCAGCAGCAGTAGTAGTAATGGGTGTGGCATGGCTTAAGCTGTGAGTGGGCGGGATGCTGCCACATGCTGTGTCTAATTTATTAGCACAAGCTCGGAAATTAAATAATAAAAGTCTTGCAAGTGGCTCTGTGAGAGAATTGAAATTATCACTTTTAATGTTGCCAAAAAGGTCACAACTCTAGCACATGGGTTGAGCCAGGGACATGGCTCCAACAAGAGTCAACAAAACTCATCATGCTGAGAGTTAGTGGTCTGTTGAAAATAATTTTAAACTACTATAATTTTATAACTATAATTTAAGCGTTACAATTGAATCTTATTTAATTTTGGGTATTAGTTGTCCTTTTCAACTGATTTTTTATGCACTTTGACATTTTGATTAAAATAAGGGGAAACATAAAGTAGTGAAAGTGTAATTAAGAGTTCTTATTGCTTATGCCGGTGGGTGGATGGACGGACAAGATTTGGATCGAGTATAGGAGCACCTATATACATACATTTTATTAGCTCTAGCTGTTATAATTGCTGCGAATTAGTTGCTCATACATCCAGACGGACGAGCGGTTATGGCTATATCTACTCCGTTTGTCTTGCTGATCAAGTATATATGTACATCCTTCCTATCTCCCTTTACATACATTTCCGCAACTACTACAAACCATGTGCCATTATTTCAAAGTATATAAAAGGCAACAAACAGCTTAATAGCACTCTAACTACATCGGGAAAAAATAGCTGTGAATTATACACATTACGCCACTTTGAAGGCCAAACTTTATTTCGAGCAATTAGTTTTTACTATTTTGCACCTCAGTTTTCCAATATATATATATATATATATTTTTTTTTTTCAGCTTTTAAAATATTTATATACATTTTTTCAGCTAGTTAAGCAACCAGCTGCATCAGGTATTTTACCAAAAACCAACGTGTCCTACGTTTCTTGAATGTCCCACAAAGTTTTATTAGTTGTTGACCAATATCTGCACTGACTGTTGAGCTCGCAAAACAAAACAAACTTTATGCGTTGTCTTTTCGACTTATCTGAACAACTTTTGCATCGCAACACTTTTATAGGGGTATTAAAAAGAAAAAAAAATGGTATAGAAAAACTCCAAAAAGTATTGAGCCATAGATCCAACTGCAAAACTTTTGATTGTGCCACATGCATACCCAACAATAGAATTGGCCACAAAAATTTCCAATTTTGTGGAACATTTAAGAATAATAAAATACTTTGCAGTATGATTAGGGTTTCAGTTGCTTAAATAAGAATCGCAATGTGACAAGTAATGACAATTAAGATAAGTAAGTCTTGATCGACAGATCAGCTCTGCGCAAGCGTAACGAGCTGTCTATATGGAGAAATAAAATATGACTATTTTAAAATTTTGTATATAAATAAAAGCGAATTGCTTCGGAAATGGACGAAATTACATACCAAATTTGACTGCTCTAACTCTTATAGTCTCTGAATTCTCATTGCTAATGCGGACGGACAGATGGACATGGCTATATCGCAGGGGTATGATACGCTTTCTTTTTCGTTACACTTTCCATTTGTGATTCCGAAATTGTCAGTGTATAAAAATGACACTGAAAAAAACCGATAATGTAGAATAAAAGCCAAAACTAGGTAGAAAATCGCTAAGGTTAAGCTTGTTTACAATGTTTTAAAATGTAGATTTAATTAAACTTTTGTTCTTTTCATTCTTATAAAGATTATGGTAAGATAATCTTACATATCCAACATATGGTTCAAATTTGTGGGAAACTGTTTTTATTTACTATGCAACACAAAATCTAGGAAATCGCAAACACACCACATGTACGCTGTCGCCTCAGCAGCTACGCATCCAGGGTGCGTCAAAAAGCTCCTCCGACTTTCTATATGCAAACTTAAAATTTGAATATGTCCGAAGTTGTTTATCCCATCTGCTGAAACTGGTATAATTCAATTTGGAGTGAGAGGGGAGGAAATTAAGCTTTCAAAAAAGAATGCGACTTGCTTGAGAGTTCTTGTTGCACAATTACATGATTCATATAATAGCAATTAAATTTTAATTTATCATTCATATCCAGTTATCTAACTCAAAGTACCTTACGCTATCAATCAGCTTATTTTCAATTCATTCATAAAATATTCATTCATTACATAAAATAAAGATTAATTATATTATTATGTATATTTTAAATAAAAGTTTGATTTTTTTATGAACTTTGAGGTGTGTATTATATAAATTTTGTGAGTGTGTGTGTTATTAAACGTAGTTGCAACTAACAATAAGTCTAAAAGTGGAAATCATTGTTAATTGTTTTTGATAAGAATCCGCTTAGAAGCAAAAATGCTTAAGTTATTGTGCACTGCACTTTAATATTCACATTCAAACGACAACTGCACTAATTAAGTTAATACCACAACAGTTCGAGAACGATACTATTCCAGGAGCAACACATTTGTATGTATTGTGATTGGCAGCTTAGTTGGGCTAACTATGTGCATATCTATTTTTGACATGCGAAAGCAATTTCCACAGATAGGATAGTTCAGTAGTTGCAATGATTCAGATATTCGGAATCAGAGTTGCAAGCAGTCAGCGGAGCGAGGTAAAGACGATATATAGAGAGCTGCACACAATATGTTGCAAAACACATTTCGAAAATCTGAAATCTTATATTAGGTCATGTCATGTGAATCCTTATTTCGATACGGAGGAGCACACTGCATTCTTGATGGCTGTCAATGACTTTGACTGCGCCGACAAGTGTCGCATGTCGTTCCAACTAATGCTAAGCTACTTTTCATGTAACCCAGCCCAACTCGGGCCAACAAGGTAGTTCGCCTTACCTTTCCTGCCACTATTGCTCTCTGCTCCTGTGCTGAATGTTGTGCACGAACGCACACACAGCAATGCGGAATAAGGCAAGGGAGGCAGGCAGGCAGGGCAGCTCATCTAGGTCTCCTGAGCTTTCAACAACCGTTAAGCATCGCAATTATTCATGTTTATGATGCGATGACGTTCTGAACTTTGGCTCTCCCCTCCCTATTTCCTCTACTTACCTTAATTCATGCAAGCCGACTGCTCTAACCATGTACGTTTGCCACTGAGCCCTCATCGTTGGCTTACGACTTAATAAGCAAAGCAGCAACCTATGAATTGACAAGCAGGAGGACCTCAGATCTTTAAGGGTTTTATTACAAACCTTTTGCTTTTGCCTGTGAATCATCTGGTGAGCATAAAATTATAAGCAAATTTGCTTGAAGCCAGCCCAAACCAACGAACAAGATTCGAGCTAATCGAAGGAAATACTATTCTAATTACTAATAAGCCACACCAAAGTTTAACAGGCACCTGCAGCATACATAATTTGCTGCACTCTGAGAATGCGTGTGTAAGCCTGAGGAGGTCTGGTTACATGGGGGAGTCGTAAGCCAGCTTAGCGTATGTCGTGCTGCATTATAAACATTAAGCTAATCGGAAGACAACAGGAGTCTTTAATTAGCGCCAAACATTTAGATTAATGTAACTACAAGAGAGGCCCGGTTATGAGTGTGCGCGGGCACGAATTTGCCTGACCAAGTGCAGTCTACTTTAAATTTCACTAAGCTGCTCGATAAAACATATTCGTCAAGATGCAAGGAGAATAAAATCTCATTTATGAAAATATAATGCGCATATAAATTTGTGCGTTTAATGGAAAAAGTTTTAGCGCGTGGCAAACGCCGCTCATTCAATTGTCATTAGCAACGCACAAAATGGTGTCCATGTCCTTATCCAGCTGCAGCGGCATACAGCTATACGTATATAGGATAGACGCTTAAGCAAGGTAATGCATATAATTGAATTTTCATACAAACTAAAATGCCTACACAGAGCGCGCGACCGGCTAGCTGACAAATGCCTGCCTTTGTTACTAGATACAGCCTACACTACAACAAAAATAAAAACACACAGAAGAGAGAAAAGCCAGCAAAATTAAAGTGAAATTGAAAAAGTTTTATGAGCTTTTGCCTTCATGCGGCAGGCGGCTGTAAAAGCAATGAAAGAAAAATATTACACAGCCGCCGTCGACGCGTAAAGAAGACAAAGGCCGTTGCCGACGATTTGCTGCTGTTACATGCTTTTGTTGTTATTGTAGGCTTCGCTTTTCATCACGCCACAACTTCAGCTGCTGCTGCTGTTGTTGTTGCTCTAGTTGCTGTTGTGCCGCTTTAGCCGTCGCCGCTAAATTGCCTTCCTGGCCCCGAGCCATATGACTTTGTGCAGCAGGTTGCTTAGGTAACAACAGTTTTATGTAGTTGGGCCGCCCACCCTCCCCCAAGCTCTGAGCGATAAGCGGGCTCGAGCTGCAGCAAGTAATTGCATAATAATTGCAGCGACGCGAGCAGCGCAAGCGAACTGATGAGTGATGGTATTGGTGAGACAGCGAGCAATCAGGGCCCAAAAACGTCGAGAGTGCTCGCTAAACTAACTTTTCGCTATTGAATTACTTTGGATGAGTTTAGTAATTAATGGCAGCGACAGCTACGATAACATTACAAACTCTGAACAGAGTACGCAAGAAACAATATTTGTGTTTAGTCAATCATGTAACTTAATAGCCAATCAATACACTATTTACGAGGAGCATTTAAACTTTGTTTAGATTAGATTATACTCGATCTAGACAGTGCCATTTAGCACGTTTCGACCAAGAAGCTAATGTTATTTGCCTGCAGTGTTTGGTGAGAAAATCATCTGACCGCTTGCACATTGGCAGTTGTTTGACGAGACGCTTGCATACAAATAAATTGCAAAACAGCCAAGAGCAGCCAAGAAAATGCACTTCAATCACAAGTAAACAGGGCTGGGCTAGTCGATCATTTGACGCAGAACAAATAGGATGCTTAGAGCGCAAACACGAGTGAGACTCTATTTGCGGAGCTTAGTGTAGGACAACGGGCAAACAGATCTGACACTTTCGCACTTTCTCTGAGGATTTATATATTTGCCAGAAGTGCAGTTTGCATTTCAGGGCGTGTAAGCAGATACAATTTAAAAGCAAATCTTCTTGTTGCCCCTCCTACAATGGGCAGCGTTTTTCGTTCCATTTCCCCATGCACTTTTTCAGGCGTTTCTATTGCGCCAAACTTGAAATTGCAAATTCAACACAATGTACAAAAGAAATAAGTGGAATAACTTAAGAGAAATAAAGCTGGCAGGGGCTGAACGCCAAAGTCAAAAGAATTTGCATTTACAAGAAAACATTTTTTAACAATTTATGCAATTATTTTGGCTGCATATGACACTACAAACAAATTAAATATAAATAAAATGCAGCTGAGTATATTCACATGTGCACGTACATTTATTTCCCTTGTGAGCACGCAGAATTTTTTAATTAAATTATTGCATCCATTAAAAAAAATTACACAACCCACAAAAGATATAAAATACATGGTTGTGAAATTGGGCCCTAATAAGTTTTTCTTTCATTCGTAGTCTTATGATATTAGTCAATTGTTGTTGTGCATTGTTTACCTAAACTCAAGGCCAGTTAATTCATACATGTATGTATGAGAAACAATTCGGACACAACAACAAGGACACTTTAAGATAGAAATAAAGACAGAAATATGGTTTAAACTGCAGAGTTTTTTGTGTCCAGCGGACGAAGTCTACGTACGCCAATAAGGTTAAATAATTATTATAGCTATTTATATACACATACATATATATATTTTACCTATGAACAGTTTCGATTTGTTGCAAAGTTATTTATTTTTGCTCTCTTCACTGAAATGCAAATATTTCCATAACTAGTTTACCGATCCAATTGACGGCAATAGAATTAATTAAAAATGGGGTTGCTAAGGTAATTTATTTAAACTTTGTTGATTTTCCTGCAATATTTCTTACTTCAAATCAAATAATAACCTATTTAATGTTTCATTATACAAAAAAAACTATCATGCAATGAGTGTTAATTAAATAAATTATTAAACATGGCACGAAAAAAAAAAATTTTGCAGTTCTGTGTAATTATAATGAGGATTGCTGGCAACCTTATGCACTGCATCAAACAACTGAGCTTAACTCAATCACAAAACTCAGGCGATGGATGCAATAAATAATAGAATGCCAATTATAATAAATTTTAAATGAACTGCTTGAATTAAGCTTAGAACTATTTATATACCTATGTATATTATATTTGTGTTTGGTTTAGAGCTAATTTGTTATTCGCCATGTGATTATTTGTTTATCTTAGTTTTTCATTGCGTTCACGGCTCAATTCACAAATTGAATTAAGCTCCATGACCCAATATTTATCTTTGCCGTTTAATTATAAATTGCCGTGTTTGTGTAATGTGAATATAATGCAATCAATTGTGTGTATGCTTTACGTTGTCCGCTTTTTACACAGTCTTTAATAATATTGCAACTATATGTTGCACTCCATTGTTGTAATTTTTCCAGCAAACAAACAATGGATTTATTTATTGTGTATTATGCGCATTATTGCGCTGACGTAGCGTAGGCGTAATATTTGCTTTCTATTACACATACACATACATATATCGATTGCCATGACAATTAAAAATCTGTAGCTACAACACCTAATGGGTGACAAATGAAGCAGGACACCAGCAAACTAAATAAAAGCAATACCATAAGCAGCTTAGGCTTTGACATATCGGAAAATACCGAGATTGATTGCCAATTAATTTGCGAACAAGCAAATGTGCTTTTGGATTTAAAGTTGAGTCAACAATGTGTACGAAACTTATCAATAACTGCTCCATTAGTACACATATGAAAGCCAACCGACTGAAAATTTTTAATGATTTCAATAATTTGAAGAATGATATGTTATTCAATATATGTTTATGTATTTATGTATGTATTTTTATTTAGTTTATGTATATAAATGAATCATTAAAATTAAATGTCATTGCTTGCCGGACTGAAATCTAACAGACAAACTCAATTTGATGGTAGGTGTAATTTCAATTGCATTGCGTCGCCTGTCCTGTCAGTAGTCATTATTTTAATGACGTTTTGCATTTTATAATCCTTGACAGCAAACTCAAAAGCCCAAACAAAACGCAGCAACAGAAAAAATATTAATATGCATTGTTATTGGCTCATTTGGGAGTGGGTGTATATTTAAAATTTAAATGTGTCAGCGATATGCATTTAATTGTTTCCATGTGCCGTTGAGCTAGTTATCTTAAAGCTTATTTACTCGTGCAATTTTCAAACGAACAGTACGTGGCGCGCCAGGCAAACAGGGCAATTTGTTTTTTGCATAAATTTTAATGCATCGCTGGCAAAATATTTATATGCACATATTTATACAACGCCCCATTGCACATTTGACCAGCCAGCAGGCGGGCAGCAGAGAGGCAGAGTTGGGTCTTCGTCCTGCCTTTATTGGTCATGCTTGCCTGCTCTTTGGGGCCATTAAAAGTGTAACGGTAGAATTACAAAACTATGCCGCCATATTTGTAAGTAACGCAAAATATCGTTGAGCCCCGCTGCAACGGCTAAGATATGAACTTCGCGGAACTTTTGAATTCAATTGTAGTTGTTATTTCTCAAACTACAAATAATATTCAAACCTTGCTTTGACAAAGCTTCTTCAAATAACTAATCACTTCAACGCAAGAATATCCTAACAAAGAATGATTATTCACAAAAAAGAGTAAATAAAAAGTGAAGCTAAGTATGGATTTTGTGCAACCAACGAGTAATTCAAAATTTAAAATATGAAAATACTGGAAGATTTCACAAATAATTTTAACACATTTGCAATCGAACCCATATATGATGAGCTATTTGCTACTTTTCTTTTGCAAATCTAAAATATGTTCAAAATATTCACAAAACCAACCATTTTTACTTTATATTTAATGGTAACATCCCCTACACTGTGGCAATAATAAGTACATTTACCATTATTTGGGACTGTGCATATTTTCGTATAATATCTGTAAATCGTTATATTCACAGGTAACCCTCTTTTCAAGCAAAAAGTGCTCATTGCTGAGGGCAATTTTGCAGGTTCACTGCATCTCACATGCGTAGTATTTAGTTGGCCGGAAATGCGCCGTGCACAATTTGTTAGAATTAAATAATTTATGGCATTGTTAAATATGTTTGTGCCTTGTTGCAAATACCCTCTTTCTATATACATACATATGCATATAAACACAATATTATTGACGGAATAGGTATATTTTTAATACCTAGAAAAATTAAAAATATCAATAAAAAAAATGTAATCACAAAGGGAAAACTGTTCATAAAAATACAAATGGCAAACAACAAACTTTATACTATATATTTAGTATTTCATGTTTTGTTTGCTTGCGTGGCCGAAAAATAAGCAACAGAGCAACATTTGCATAATAAGGCTATTATAATTTCAATTAAATTTTCTCTTGCTGCCATTCTAGTTTTTTTTTTTTTCCTTTTTGGGCGTGCATGACTAACAGCAACACAAACACAGCGACAACAAAAACAACAACCAAGTCTATTATGGGCCACACGCAAAAGACTCTAATTACATAAATAAATAGGAATGTCAACAGAGTCAACAGCAACAACAACATGGGGTAATCATACTGCTTACACTAAGTATAAAAAATTATATCACATTTGTTTTGTAGGCTATATATTGAAGTGCAAATTAAGTCATAAAGTATGCGTATTAATGTCGGACGAGCAAGAACTAAATTTAACTAATTTAAATTTGGTTCAAGATTGTACATCGGCTAGGAATTCTGAATGATCAAGATAATTACTAACTTTTCTGGCTGAACTCATCTTAGAAAAATAGAAAATGCCGCATCAGTCAGAAAAATTTGCAATTCAATCTCTGTGGCTTATACTTAAACCATGTTTTAATTTTATTCAATAGTGCACACAACAGATTCGTTTTATTAAACATTGATTATTAGAATTAAAGGCTGATCTCAAACAACACTTAGATAAGTCTGAAACTCCAATAAACCACATTTAACAAATCACCACTCATAGGATAGGCAGCGATTACTTTGGCTGTAATTGCACTCTAATTGAACTTTATTTAAACAAATTAACTTAACGGTTTGCCAACAAACCCATATAAGACTGTTTCATGGGGCAGCAGAATTTGCATAATCCAAAACTGTAGCAAGCGTGTTGAAAAAAAAAAACAATACCATACACGCAACAGCACAAAGAAAGCGGAAATGGAAATGGTCGCCATATTTTGCAGCTGCCAGTGTCAATGCAGCGAAATGCAATAAATTTTGCATTTCAGCTGCTCTCCTGGTCGAGCCCCATGTCCCCCGGCAGCCACGAAAACTGCGGGCACTCTTCCCACTGCAGTCCGTTCGACTACAACGATACACTCTGTGTACAAATGCAGCCAAAACTCAGGCAGGCGCTGCTTACTTTGTGCGGCACAAATTTTATGCCAATAAATTTAAATTAGCAGAGCGCTGTCTGGCCATGTACAGGCCAAAATGTCTGGCTTGTTGGAATATTTATGACAGCATACACTCTGCTACTGTACGGCTCGCAAAACGTGATCAAAAAGCGCAGGAACGCGCTGCGCGGACTATGTGTAATAAGATTCTGTGCCGGGAGCAGGTGCCAGAGAACCTAAACTCATTTCGCTGTTAACTAATTACTGTTGTTATTGCCTAATTGGAACAAGAAATTTGACATAAGAGTATTATGAAAATAAGTAATGGTAAGGCAATGTGTTAAACTCTGTGCGTATATACCGAAGAGAGTATAAATTTTTGAAAGCGTATAAAAAAATGTAAGTAAGGTTAATGCGTGGCTAAAAAGTTGGCTTTCGCCAGATTGACTTTGTGATGCGGCATTTGTGAAATGCACAGAGGATGACAGGCTAAATTACACTGACATTCCGCTTAGCGCATTGCCCCAGATTGGACAAAAAGGATTTGTGAAAGGAAGTTCAAATAAATGACAGTGGAATATGCGGACTAAAAACTTAAAACGCTCTAATATATTCTAGTCTGTAACCCTGAATGGCACTGCAAATTAACAAAACAAAATAAAAAATACTTTTGTAGGGGTATGTTGTGTGTTGTTATTAGTGGATACTGTAATGGGCATGTGTTTCGGCAGCGTGTCTCATCATCCGGCAGAGCTAATAGACAGCAAGAGAAAAAAATTCATACTCAGTTTACCATGGCTCTGCTAATTTGCAATTGTTTAACTTACCCTCCCAAGCTGGCCGACTGGCCGACTGGCAGACTGGCGAGTTAGCTGCATCACTCTGGCGAGTCCTTGTCTGCTTCATTCATAACCACCAACGAGACGACGACGAGGACAGCAAAACCACAAAACTGTTGTCAGGCTTGCTTCCTTGCAGTTACACTTTTTGCTGACCTCCATTCCAAGCAAGCAACCAACAACTACAGCCCAGCTGTCAGCAGGAGCAACGAGAAGTGCCTGAAAGTGAGGCGCAGTCAGCTGTGAAGGCGGAAAGCGGACCAAAAGAGCACTTCACACAGTCTGTCCACAGTTGCTAAAAGTAAAAGTTTGTCAGTCAATTTTGTGTTTGACATTTTGGCACGCCCAACGCCCAATTTCTCAATATTTTTTGAATTCTGTTTTCTATGCTACTGTTGATATTAAATCACTGAATAAGTTATGCCTTAATGGTTCAAATTTAATTACACTTGACAACCTAAAGTTGAAAGCTTTTATTCAAATGAAATTTTTATTTTTGTGGTCAGCCGCATTCTTGAAATTATATAATTACTTGTTTGTAGAGTGTAGGAAGTGCTGTTGCTTACTTGACAGTATTCACATTCGCAAGATTTTTAGTTGGATACAAAAAGTTCAATAGCTCGAGAAATTTGGTTATGGCAGCTGCAACAATTGTAGTCTAAATTGAACTCATAACTAAATATTTTTGTACCACAATTGAATTTCATAGAATAGTCTGTGTGGAAATCACGAAATGAAGACGTCACTCAAAAGCCTGGCAACAAAGCGTAAAATTTCAATTTGCCATATTAATAAACTGAGCGAATGCAGCTGAAAGCAGGAAAAAGTCCAAACAGACACTGCGACCAACTCAGCTCCTGCTGCAATTTGTCGTAGGTGCCAGCCAGCGCACAGAGCTGCGGCCACCAACTGCATTTCATACAACAACCGCAAGAAACTCACACTCCCGACCACGCAGTCCCAGACGCATACAGATATATAAATGCAAGCCCACAATTTAAGCAATCGCATACAATTGCAGCAGGAATTGGACGCAAGCAAATGCTTTTGTGTGCGTCGGTGGAAAGACAAGGGGTGAGCGAAACACTTCCTCTTCCGCTAGCTTGCGCTGATTGTTTTATTTCCTGTCAGAGAACAAAGGCAGCAGTTGCCAAAAATTCACAAACTGGTTTTGCGCTTTCTTGTTGGACGACTGCCTTAGCCAGAAACCTTCACTGACTACATACATATTTGACTTGTCTAAGAAACTCTGCGCTTCTAGGCACACATACACAGTACTACTCTTTCCACTGTATTCTCCATTGCATTCTGTTTTGGCGTACTGCTCTTGCATTGTTGCAGCATCTTAATGCGGTCGTGTCAGCCCTGCATATCCATGCATATTTAATCAAAGCGAATTACAAATGCTACAGGACGGCACAACAGCCAACTTGGCAAATGAGGACGACAACATCAGCGGGAGCCTACAGGCCATCAAGTTGCTAGTACTGCCAGCTGACAAACTGAAAGTGTTAAGGACAGACGCGTCCCCATGGAAAGTTGTGGGCGTTGTAGCATATAATTTAGTTGAAGATCAAAAGGTGCTACTGAGTTAATAATGAGGACAAGTCCATTATTTGTCAATCGAGGCCTGCCGGCCACGCCTACACAAGAGTTAATTTTATGTATTTCTTTTGTGGCATATCCCTACGTTAATTTATGAACAATAAAAACGCTCAGCTCGCAATTATTTACCGTCTTTTCTTTTTGCGTATATCTTAGAAAGAAAGTTTCCACCACCTGCCCTGCTACCCCAACGTTTATTAATTACTTATGAAATTACACTTGGGATCGAAAATGACAAAGCCATCTAACTGTGCCCTTTTCAGTATTAACAACTTGGCTTAGGGCAAGCAATTTTAAATAAAAGTTAAAAAGAAAAGAATAATTGTTATATGAAATTTAACCTTTTTTGGGATAAATGGATTTTAAGACAATTGTTTTACACATTCTTAGGTAGCCTAATTAAAATTTGGTTACCAAGCAAGGCAAAGTAAAAATACAAAAAGGAGTGCCACGTGTTGTCTTCTTCTATACATACATATGTACATATTAGAAATACAGCATTGGATATTATTTGATAACACACTCAATTTTTTATATTCTCCAAAAACTTGCCACGCAGCACAATTCTGTCACATTAAAATCTATCTGCAACTTCCCATTCAAAATACACTCGAAGAACACTAGAAAATCAATCTAACAAATTCATATGGAGCAAGCAAATCCCTTTGGGTGCAATAAGCAGCAAGCAGAGGTTCGCAAAAAAAAACCCAGGGTGAACCCAAATTATTTTTAGAAACTGCTAAGAAACTGCTGCTGCCTCCGCTGGAGTACTAAAAAAAAGTTGATGGCACTTACAGATGACTACAATTTGGTGTTTTTTTTTCTATTCTTTATACAGTTATAGAAAACAATAAGCAGAGGATAGGGGGATACCGTCTATGCAATTAAAACCTGAGTTTTACAAAATAGTTTTGTTTCTCGTTATATAAAAATAATTCCTATAAGTACATTTTGTATAGTTGGTTTGGCCCCGTAACTACCGTAATTAACTACTACCGTTTATAGAATTTTGTTTTACAACTGTATGTAAATATTACCCAATCAATTTAATTGCACCCACCAATGGCTTAATAATGAACAGCTTAGACTGAGATTATATAACCTACGCTTGGTGCCATCTTTGTCAACCCCAAATCTCTGTTTGCGCAAATTAGAGCAATGTGAGCATAAATACTTTCTGAAACCTCGTTGCTTTGACGTCAACAGCTTAAGCCTATACTTTATATTTTTACTTTGCCAGCCTAATTAATACAATTATTTGTTAAACACCCTTTTTCGCCAGCGCTCGTTCACAATTAAAGTTTGCGCAAGTGTGATTAAGTACTTGAGCAATACACAAAAGGCTTAGGCACATTTTCTGGAAACAGCATTAACAAAAAATTTCAATTGCCATTTCTCAAAAGGCAAGTCGACCTTAAATGAGTTTTATCACAATTTGTAATCAGTAGCACAATTTAATTATACAACAAATTGTAACTAAAAACCTTCATGATTTTTTTAAAGCTCATCAAAATTCACTCGTAGCCAAAATGCACAAAAGTCAAATTTTCATAAATAACAATTCGCGTGTAAATTTTTCAATCAAGTTTTGTTATATTTTTACCTTTTTTTAACAGCTGTTAGCGCACTTATCAAAGTTTTATTGATTTGCCAAACAAAATTCGGAGCATTCTGTGTATTGGTTTTTTACACATTGATTGGGAATTGTTGCAAAATTAAAGAATGTGCAGGTAAAAGTTTAAAAAGTTAACACCAATCAACCATTATTGATATATTCAAAATGTTTGGCAAAACTTTTCTGTTATGGAATACATACAAACATACACATGTGCGTATGAATTTATATATTTACATACATATGTATGTATGTATGTACATGCAAGCAAACACTATTCCCAATTGACACCAATTGTTTTTATGAATGCTGGCAATGCCTTCGCAAGCATGAACAAAAATGAGCGAGAATACCATATGATATCCATACATACATACATATGTACATATTTATATGCATACCCATTGGTTGTATTTTAAACTAACTTTTACTTGATTATGTGAATAAATGCATTTGTATTTCAAGTCAAGGCAACGACGCCTGCGCTCTATAATTCCATTTGCATAAAATTTATGTTTACATATGTAAGTATGTATCCACATGTATGTATGTATGTATGTACATATACATACTTAAATATTTATGTGCACATGTGTACGGTAATTAGTTTAAAAAAATTATTTATAATCTATTGTTTGTAAAAAGTGTTCACTTACCAAAACTCTATTCTCCATTTGGTCACTACACAAACAGCTTAAATTCTTGTGTTTATTATATTTTTTTAATAATATCACGGAGCGCGCGAATCTAACCGTGAAGGCAGCAAACAGGAAAAGAAAAATTCATAGCCGGAAACCTTGGACTGTGGCCAGGGGTGCATTTAAAAAGCTGCGATTACAATAACTTATATGTACATGTCAAATTCGATTCGATTGTGCTGTCGTCGTGTGAAAATTGAAATCAGCAATTTCGAAAAATTTATTAATAGTTTATTCTCTTTAATTCTCCTGAAAATATGCATATTTTATATTTTAGAAATAAAACTTTATACAGTTATTAGCTTCGTCTTAACTTTTATCCTGGTACCAGGGCTGGCAGCTTAGGCTAGATTTAGCATATTTTTATACACTTTCACATTTTTGTAAAAAATGGAAAAGGTTATTATGAAGTTGTGCAAATGTATGTAACAGAGAGAAGTAGGCGTTGCAGGCATACAACATTGTATGCTTAGTGATATTATCCTATAAGCGTATTTTTAGCCTTTTTAGCAATTTTTTTTACCCAATCTAACTTACTTTTATCAGAAAGTTCTGGCACCACTGAAATATCTTATCATATTGAAATCTTTTATCGAATTTAGAATTTATTTTTAAAAATCTAGATAGATTTACAAGAAACTTACATATACACTCGGCAGTAATTAAAATATTTGATTTAATTGAGTTGTTTAGTAGTGGACTTGACTTAGTAAAGCGACTCCTTGGGGTAAAAGCTATCCCAGACAGCAAGAATGCATGCGTCAGGGAGCGAAATCATTTCCAGCTGCTCGCTGATATTGAAGCAGTGGTAAGCGCCATTTGTAGTTCTCTCAATAGGCGTCCACTTTGCCGAAGACGTTTCCTTGCAATTGGGATTGCTGTTATTAGCAAAGGACGTCCACATACCAACCATACGCTCAATTGTGCGATATTCGCCCGATGATTTGCTCAGTTTACTGGCCAGCACCGTATAGAAGAGATAAGAGAGGTCGTCACCATGGGACACACCGCGCACACTTTGTCCACAAACGAGCCAACGGAACTGATTAAAATGCGGAGAATCATAGTCGAAACGATAGAGATAGGTGGGTGCTTCTGAAGCATAAGAAAGACGCGCCATAACCAGGCGATGCAGGTCGTGCCAGACCTGACGATGCGAGAAGACATATAAGGCTTCAAAGAGATCCATTTTCTGACGCTTCTCGTCGCCAAAGTATATATGCTTCAGTCGGCGCACTAGCTCCTGCGTGTGCTCTGGTGTGCTTGCATTGGTCACCTCTCGCGGTATAATGTTGTCAAAGTGGGTCATAATCCAATCATAATCTTTGCGACAGATTTGATAGGAAAAAAGACCCTCGAAAGAATTGCCCCCAAGAACCAGCGGTATGCTGTTTCCCCAGGCGGTTGCCAACATCTCTCGGTGTGGCTTTGGTACCACACAATGACTGCTCTCATATGGCTCGACGACAGGACCAAAAGCAAATAGAAAAAAATTGCGAAACTCATCTTGCGTAACCAAATCTTGATCACAAGCAGCGATTTTACGTGCAGATGTCTTCCGGAGATAACACAGCACATCTTGTTCCTGTTCGCTTCCTTTGTAACCTAAGCTGTGCGCCAACCGATATGCCCAGTTGCGGTCCGGCTGCTCCGCCCAGGCAGATAGCGCACAGCCCGACTGCAGTATCGCCTTGTGGAACAGGCCCCTAGTTTGCTCAGTAGTCATCATAATGTGAGTGGAGGCGGCTCCCGCACTCTCGCCCATTAGTGTTATGTTATTGGGATCGCCATTGAAGTGTTCAATGTTTTGATTGATCCAACGTAGTGCCTGCACCTGATCCTTGAGCCCAGCATTGCCGGGCACTTCTAGCTCCTGATCCTTGAGACTAAGAAAACCTGATGAACAGTTATGTATAGATATTTAAGCAAAAAATAACTCGTAAAGTAGAATAAACAGCAACTCACCTAGTGCACCCACCCTATAGCTTATTGTCACAAGCACCACCTGCTGCTTCATAAAATAATCCGGACTATAGAGATCCCGCGAGGCTTCACCCTTCTGAAAGCCTCCGCCATAAATCCAAACCATGACAGGCAGCGGCTTTTCAGTCTTCATTTTTTTCGCATATACATTTAAATAGAGGCAATTTTCGGAGCCTTCAACTCTACCTAATATCATGTTTTTTTGTAGCGGCTTTTTACGATATGTGGTACAGTTACGCACTCCGTCCCATGGCTCAGGCGGCTGCGGCGCTTTAAAGCGCAGCTCACCAATTGGCGGTTGGGCATAAGGTACTCCCTCAAATGCGTAGTATAGCTCTTTATCGTAAATCGTCTTACGTCGCAAGCCACGTACAATACCGTAATTTGTCTGCACTGTGACTGTCTGGCTTGTTGCCAAACGATACTGCTGCACCTTATGTCTAACCAGTCTGGGCAAGAGGCAAAGTAAAAAATAAAAATAGAAAGAAAAAAGCCAATTAAATTATTATTAAACAAAACAGATAATTCTACAGCAACTTTAACTGATAAGAAACCAGCGCCGTCTACGGTTCAAATTCCATGCCTTGACCAAGCAACAGTCCAAGTCGTGATGAAAATTTTATACATACAAGACAAAAATTTCAAAATGCCTTTACTTACTTTGCGCCCATGTGAAGCAGCTTTGGAAAACCAACCTGCACATCCATACTTTCTGTTAAATTGTTTAATAGTTTTTCCAATTGTATCTGCAAGTAAGTGATATACATATATATACTTACATTCCTGTGTACATATTTATTTTCGATGGCGTGCAAATAATTTTGTTTTGAATTTACCGGCTATTTTCAAGCACATACATACATGTATGTTTACATATGTATGTACATATGTATGATTGTTCATCGAGCAAGATGGAAATTTAAAATATTCTGAATTTATGTAACATTTTAAATTTATAAATCGAATCTTATCTGTCTGTATATTAAGAACGTCAACAAAGTACACTAAACGTCTTTCAGAGATTTCATTAGAATTCATGCCAGAGTAAATTTTATAAACGAGGGCTAGCAGCTGCTAAGAATCATGTTAATGCTAATGTTAACTTAACAGTATAATGGAATGATACTTGCTAATGTTTTTAAACTTGTAAAGCTTACTGGTCTTTCACATTGATGATGCAAATGCCATGTAAAAGTGAAAGGAGTATATGTATGTATGTATTTTATAATAAAATCATTTTGATCATTGATCACTTACATACTGGAAAATTATGAATATTTAATTCATTTAAATCTTCCATGTAATTAAAATAAAGGGTAAATTTATAATGAGTATGTAACAACCTAAAACTAAATTAAAAGCTACAAAATTTTAATTGTAATCAGTGTCAAGAAAATGTTTAATTTTTGCAGCCCTGGAAAGACTACAAGCTTCATCATTACTTTTAGAAGCACATCGTGAGTGAAAGAGACAGATAGTATCAGTGCACTGAGAGTAGCGATATTTTGAGCAGTGCTAATAAAAGTTCGAAGAGCGACGCAAAAATAAAATGCAAGAGAGCGTTATCATTCGACAAACAGAAAACAAAGCAGCAAATGCAAAATCAGCTGTGTTATATTTTTAAGTACATATACAGTATTTTTTACACACATTAAAATGTGTTTGAGTATGTGTGAATACTGCCTTGTTTTTGAATTGGCATTTGCCCTGCTTAACTTGTTGAATTTGTTCAGATAAAAACACACAAGCGATATAGAGAGAACTCATTACGTATTTGAATCATGGCAAGGTGAGTTGCAAGTGACTAAGCTCTGCATGCATATATACATATATATGTATGTGTATGTATAGTACTTTTTATGACGATGTATTAATGTACATTATATGCGTATGTAGCAACGACACCTATACATTGCAAACAAAAAGTGGACCTATTCTGGGCAAGCTTTGCACGAGTATATACAGCGATGAGTACATCAGCTTTGAGAGAATTCCCTACGCACGTCCGCCGCTGGGACCTTTGCGTTTTATGGCACCACAGCCCGTGGAGAATTGGAAAATGCCACTCAACTGCCGGGAAAAGGGTGAAAAGCCTCTGCAGTTTAATCAATATGTACATCAGCTTCAGGGTGTTGAAAATTGTCTCTACCTCAATATTTACGTAAAAACTGTGAGTAATGCATAATCTATTTGAATTATATTTCTTTTTGTGCAAATGATTATTATTTTCACTCAACAGTTTCAAAGCGATAAGCCCTTGCCATTAATTGTCTTTTATTTTGGTGGTGGTTTTGAGAAGGGCGATCCCACACGTGACCTGCATAGTCCCGACTACTTTATGATGCAGGATGTTGTTGTGGCAACAGTTTCTTATCGTGTGGGACCACTGGGATTTCTTAGCCTTAGAGATCCAGCTGCGGGTGCGCCCGGCAATGCTGGCTTGAAAGATCAACTGATGGCGCTGGAGTGGATAAAGGAGAATGCTGCTAAATTTAACGCAGATCCAAGCAATATAACCGCCTTTGGGGAGAGCGCTGGCGCCGCCTCAGTGCACTATTTAATGATGAATCCGCGCGCTGATGGACTATTTCACAAGGCAATTTTACAGTCGGGTAATGTGCTGTGCTCCTGGGCGCTATGTCATGTGTCCGACCTGCCACAACGCCTTGCCACTAAGCTGGGTATGAAAAACGTCGACCAAGCATCCGACACAAAGGTTCTGGAATTTTTGCAAAGCATGCCGGGCGATCGTCTTGTAGAGCCGTATTTGCTGAGTGAATCTGAAAACTTGGACGATTGTGTCTTTCAATTTGGACCTGTCGTAGAGCCATATGCCACAGAGAGCAACGTGCTACCGAAACATCCCAGTGAATTGTTAGCTACCGCATGGGGTAATCGTATACCAGTGCTCATGAGCGGCACTTCTTTTGAGGGCTTGCTTATGTATGGTCGCGTACATTTGGCACCTTATTTGTTAACCGCTCTCAAAGGTCAACCGGAGCATCTTTTGCCTCTAGATCTAAAGCGTTCACTCCCTCTGACCTTAGCTCGCTCACTGGGAAAACGCTTGCAGTTTACGCACTTTGGAGAAAAATCATTGGAACTGACAGAAGATAATGTTTTGGCTTACTGCGAGGTTAGTTTTGCTGTTAGTTAAAATGCGCATTTTCATTTGTCTATTGGTTTGTTTTTTTTTTTCAGTATGCCAGCTATAAGGTCTTCTGGCATCCCATATTGAGGACAATTCAGTCCCGTCTACGTGTATCATCGGCACCCACGTTTCTTTACCGCTTTGACTTTGATTCTTCCACGTTCAACCATCAGCGTCTGAAATACTGTGGGGATAAACTTCGTGGTGTAGCACATGTGGACGATCACTCTTACATTTGGTATGGTGACTTTGCCTGGAAGCTGGACAAGCACACAGCCGAATTTCAGACAATCGAGCGTATGATGGACATATTGACCACATTCGCCGCTAGTTCGAATCCCAACTGTGCGAGTGTCGAAGCTGTCTTGCCCAAAGGCACCAATTGGGCTCCACTGTCTAAAAATACAAAACATTATAAATGTTTAAATATTTCTGCGGATTTGAAGATTATTGAATTACCAGAACTTTATAAGCTAAAAGTCTGGGATAGCATTTATAAATCTAAGACAAAGTGATACAAAATTCCATAAAATTATAAGTGCATCAAAGTATATGTATGTATATTAGGGGGAATGGACACCAACTTGTTTGCTATTACTTATGCAGTGATTGAAAAATATCGCTCGTAAAATATAAAACAAAAATATGTAATTATAAGTCGCGGCTCTAGGCCGAAAATAGATTTTCCACTGCCTTCTGCAGTCAAGTCTTCATCTTTAATTATATTTATTGTTGTTGTCCCAGCCGTTCGTACTGTATCCGACTTATCACACGTTTGTTTAATAAATATAAAAATATATACATATGATGCTTAGTATTGAGCACCTGTTAAATTACGTATTAATATACAAAAAACCTTTATAAGTTGACAATCTGCAAGCCAAGTATTGCTAAGCCGTTTACATAAGCAGTAGCTGAACCAACAAACTATTTGATTTAATCTATTTTTGAGCTACCTAAACTCGCCTAGAGCCAAAGCCATTGAAAAAGGTAGCCATACACATGCATTTGTATGCATATATGTATGTATCTACATTATTATCTATCTATATATATATATATATATATATATATATATATAAATCGGCTGGGCCGATTTGGTTCAAATTTTTTTTGGGTTGTTTGAAATTGCGAGGAGCATGTTTGTACATATATATATGTATATATATTTATATTATAATTGAAGGAATCACACTCCTTCTAAACCTGATTCTAAACAAAAATGAATTATAAATATGACTAATGTAGTAACAATAACAAAATATAAAACAATCAAAAATGTAGCATTCAGCGGGCTTAAAATCTGACTATCGGATGTTGTTTGGAGTTAATAAATTTTTTTTTTTTAAGTTTTGCTGGTTTTTATTGAATCTTCTCTTAAATTCAATAAGTATACAAATCTTATAACTAAACAATATCTAACAGTTTCTTTAAACTGTTTTAGGATTGCACGTTCCTAATTATATCGCTCGTTGGTAAGAATTAACGCAGGACGGAGCGGCTCTCCAGCCTTGTAGCCCTCCGCCACGGATTATGCAATGAAGCTGCTTATATTTTACTGTGTCATTACATACATCTCTGACGGTGAATCTTTAGATCTTCTGTATGTTTTCGTTTTCGAAGTACACGGTGCCCCGGTGATTTTGGATTTGACTGACCTCTCTGGTACAATATCAATGTTGCTATGCAGCGTCTCCATGAGTAACCTAGCACAGGGTTTAAATACGAATTGTAAAGCGCCTATAACTCAAGGCTGAGAGAGATCGAGCGTTTGAAATCCATGAAGGCTATTGCTTTAGTTTTAGTTGCGTTCTGCTGTTGGCTTCGATGGGTCTACGCCATGTAGTCGTCTGTCGAGGTGTACCCAAATACGTTACTGTTGCTGCGGGAGTACGTATTGTTAGTTGACGTGGACAATTTTTGCTCTGTAGAAACGTAACATGTTTGCTCTTTTCTGCTTTATTATTTGCCAGCAAGAGCCGATTTCTTCTACTCGACAAAATGAAGATCTTTTCTAGTTTGCACTGTCTCGCTTTTGTATAGTGGCACAAATCGGCTGAGGAATTAGCTGTATCGCAGCACAGGTGAGTTGTTAGTCCGTCTACTTGTTGAATAGCTGCTGAGGTGAATGACATTAGTGTGTCCAAGTAGCTGCCTGTGGACTCCGCTCTTGATCACATAGTCGTTAGACATTAGCAGATTTGTATCACAGCAAGATTTCCTGTCATTAATAGAGTACGAAGCTAAAGAGGTATAATGGTGTGTGGTAGTTATTGATGGAAGCGTTATGCTGCTGTAGTTATGCGGTAGTTGCTTCAGGCAGACGGCTTATTCGAATGCTGGGATAGCATCTAAAATAGTTGCAGTGCATAGTATGCTCGAATTTTCGATTAGGCGCTTCTATTTCAGAGTATGCGATTAACTTCTGCGCGTCGATAGATCGCTGTGTTTTCACGAAACCGCAAATTGATGGGTGATGGAAGTCTGGTAGGATTCTTAGAGAGGATATGTCAGCAGAGCTTTTCAAAGAAGTTTTGACAGGCATAAGTAGCTATGGGCGTATGACGATGATCTTTGTGTGATCTTGCCTGGCTGGATCATATTATTATTGACTTTTCCATCCCCGGAAGTGATTAATGCTTGTAGGCATTGAGAGTGCGCGAGGTTGCACACTGCACATTCGTTGGGCGATATCCAATTGGCTTCTTGTTAGCTGAGAGCACAGTTGTTAATGGTGGTTATTGGAATGAATTGGTGCAGATTTGGGCTGAAAACACATTTTCAAGTGTTCCTGCAAATGTTTGGCTCTGTCTTCATTCACTGCCGTCGCCGCCTATTGGTTTCTATAGGCATTAATGGTTCTGTTGGGGCATAGAGTGATTGGCTTCTCCAAAGTTGAGTTTTCGTAAGAGGGATAGCTTGCTGATTAGCGATGTTGCTATTTGCTTCTGTTGTTTTAACAGCTTTGGTAGCTTGCGGTTGGCGTCCTTTAACCTTTGACGTGCATATGCGACCTGTGAGACTGCGCATTCTCTCGGAGGCTGTCGCTTTCTAGAAGGTTGCTCGATTTGCCAGATTTGTTCTCTCATTTAAATTAAGGCTTGTGGTTTCTGATGCGGTCAATGCGGCGTGCGGTGACAAGATTGGATCTCTAGTGTTTTGCTAAGCTGTCGATATATTTTTAGCGGTTGAGTACAGGATTTAGCGTAATGTGTGAGCTTAGATATTTCCTATAGCAGACCATTTGGTTTTGTGTGAGGTCAATCTAAGCGGATCATCAGTTACTGAGTTGACTGATTAAATTAATTAGGACGGGTGAGGGGTCAGAATAGAGATTGAGAGACTTCGGCACTGATTCAAGTCGAGTAAATTTGGTAATTGCGAATCTATAAGTCAGGCAGTATTGGGTCTGTGCCCAGTATGTTGGTTCTACCGGGGGAAATGTGGTCGAGTTTGTGCTGGCTTTATAATTGCTTATAGGAGTGCTTTCCTTTGAGTCACAAGGGCGAGATCCCGTGTGTGTGCTTGCATGTAGGTCTCCTGCGATGAATGTCCTAGTGAGGTCGAAGGAACTACATTGACTCTCCTTCCGTGTATGTGAATACGAAGGGGCAATATACTTGGGCGGCAAGAGTAAGTTTTTACACTACCCGCTTATTTCTATTGTTGTGGCATGTAAATAATTTTCTGGAGCTCCTTGTAAATCGGTGAGCTGTTGATAACGGTTTTTGATCAGATACATGTTCCACCGTGACCTTTGCCATCGGGATGGTTGGTTGCATAGAATGTGTAGCCTCTTAAAATTGAAGTTATATTTGTTCGTCAGATTGTTCTGACAATAGCATACGTCATGGTTGTCGGTAGGAATTGGGAGATAAGTTCAGTTTGGGAAATGCATTAGCATTCCACATGGATATAGCGTAGAGAAGCCATTGATTATTTGGACTGATGTGAAACTAACATTTATGTAGAGATTCTGATTACGCATTAAATCTTGCATAGTTGTCCGCATGAAGGACACGAACTCCATAATACTTTGTTGTAGGCTAGAGAACAGTGACTCAAGGTTATTTTGTTGGTGCTCCATAGGCTTGTAATGGTTTGCCATTTTTATCTCAGAGGGAAGTGCGTTTGGGTGCAATGTATTTGGGGCAGTGGGCTCCTATTCTGATTTTAAAGCCGCGTTAATAAATTGACGAGCATATCGCGGAATTTTAAAGCCTATTCTGATTTTAAAGCCGCGTTAATAAATTGACGAGCATATCGCAGAAAAGCCGCATCTATTCTTGTTAATTTATTTAAAACAGAACTTAAAAATTTTAAGGTACTTGCTCTAAAAATCTGCATTTCAGTCCATCAGTTACTTCTCAAAAAAACAAGCCCAATTATTATTTGCTAAAGATAATGTATTATTTGCTGCAATGAAAAAGCTTTCTTTACTGCCATTAGCACCCATCGGTAGTGCGCTGATTATTTTTGCCCTGCTCTATATTTAATAAACCATCCTAAAACTAGGCCACTTATTCATTCGAAAGTAAATATTAAAAAAGACAGCGTTCTTAAATTACAGAGTTTTATGTAAATTCTACTTTCTTTTACTTAAAGTGCGAAACCAATTCTAATGTTGAATTATATGGCGTGCAGCATCTTTGTTATTCTATAGTCTTCAATCAAAGTTTGATTAGAATTGACAGTATTTTTAAGTACTTAAGACTATCTTTAGCGAGAGTATTACAACTTAGTACAACCTAGCAAATCTTAGAAAAATGTAGTAGTTGAATTAATGACAATTTTGAATTCAAAAATTAACTTGAAGTTTAATTTTTAGCGAGTCACGAAGGAATTAAAATTATAAGAAACTACTAATAATTTCAACTATTGTTTCTTTAGCTCCTTGTCTTCGTAAAAATTATTATAAGTATTAGTAAAAAAAAAATATTCAGTTCATATAAAAATTAAATAAACAAAATTTAATTTAATTTTTTTGTATACGGGCGGTAAGCGTAAAGCTTATAGATGTGCAGTGCCTAAGTTTTATTTTTCTTTTGCTACCCAAGAGTTTCGATATTCTAATTTTTAACAATCACGAAATATTGAAAAAATTATATGCTGACAATGATCTGGAGCCTGCTTCGCTGGGCCGACACCAGTGCCCCATCTGAACTTAAAAAACTTATAGGTGTACTCCCTCGCCACAATAATTAAAAACATGTCATTGATTGTGCCATTGCAAAAATATGCCTATCGTTTAGAGACATGTTATGTGTGGTACTTTACTGCACACAGATCTTGACCGCTTTTTCAATTGGTGTACGTATAATTTATTAAGACTTAACTGTTCTAAATGTAAAGTTATCTCCTTCCATAGACACTCGCCTCACAAAGTCAACTACCACATTGATCAGTTGCCTCTCAATAGATTATCAGAAGTAAATGACTTATGTATTCTCCTTGATAGTAAGCTAAAGTTTGACAAGCATGTTACTCGAACTGTCTGGTAAGGCAATTCAAGCTCTTGGCTTTATCAAACGATAGGCTAAAGAATTGGATGACCCTTACACAACTAAATTACTTTATTCATCTCTTGTTCGTCCGATTCTCTTTTGATAATTGAAATAAAATGCAAGGCTCCAAGATAGGCACAAAGTATAAAACTAAATTTGAAGCACCAAAATTTGTTAAAAATCCGGTTCCATTAAAAAACAGTTTAAGATCATTAACGTGTTTTGGGTGCTGAAAATATAAGAAAATTATAGAGAGTATATTTCACTTTAATTTGATACCGTCAAACTCGTATGCCTTTGATAGTAGTTATATTTGAAGCTTACCGATTATTTTGCTTACCAAATCTCTCACAGCGAAATAATAAGTAACTCTCTCATATTAATAGCTTGCTCTTGTTTTTATACAATTTGTATACATTTTTCTCTCGTACGCTCTCTCGAGAATAAATTTTAGCCGAACTGAAAATGTTAACGCGTCAGTTTACGATTAACAGTTGATAGAAACAGACGCTGGTCATGTCGGAAAGGTGCTTATCAGAACTGATATTAAAAATGTACTATATTCATATGTAACATTTTTAGCTTGGAAACTTGTGAAATAACCTTGCCACTGGGCCGTATTAAGGGGTCCAAGTGCAGCACCCTCTATGACGATGATTATTTTAGCTTCGAGTGCTTGCCATACGGTAAGCCTCCAATAGGTGAGCTACGCTTCAAGGCTCCGCAGCCGGCCGACCCGTGGACTGGGGTCTTGGATTGCACAAGCTGTGCTTCCAAGCCGGTACAAAAGGGTCTGCTAACGGGTATTATCGAGGGCAGCGAAGACTGTCTCTATCTAAATGTGTACGCCAAGAAGGTAAAATGGCAGAAATTATTGTTTAATTTTACTAGCTAATTAAAATTACAATTAGATTAAATCAGAGCAACCACTACCAGTTATGGTCTATATATACGGAGGAGCTTTTACCATTGGAGGGGCGACACGAGAAGCTTACGGTCCGGACTACTTTATGAGCAAAAATATCGTTTTGGTTACGCTTAATTATCGTGTTGATTGCTTGGGTATGAAATGCTGATTATTATCTTATCTTATCTTTATCTTTAGATTACGCTTAATTATCGTGTTGATAGCTTGGGTATAAAATGCTGATTATTCTAATCTTTTTGTTAACATTTTTCATTAATCACTCGTATCTTTTTACCATACAATAAAGCAAGTAATTTTTATCTTCTCAGGTTTCCTTAGCTTAAAGGATCCCAGTTTAAACGTGCCTGGAAATGCTGGACTTAAAGATCAGGTTTTGGCACTTAAATGGATTAAGCAATATATATCCCACTTTAATGGTGATGCTAACAATATTACGGTCTTCGGAGAGAGTGCAGGTGGTTGTTCTACCCACTACATGATGTGTACGGAAAAGACACGTGGTCTTTTTCACAAGGCAATACCCATGTCGGGAACACTGCATAACTATTGGTCCAATACCCCTCCGGCGGACTTTGCTTTCCGCCTAGCCAAGCATCATGGGTATACAGGAGAAAATGTCGATAGTTACGTGTTGGACCACTTGCGCAATTTGCCATCACATAAGCTGATAAATCATAGCTTAATTACTCCTGAGGATCGGCGCAATGGCATGCTATTTCCATTTGGACCAACTGTGGAGCCGTATGAAAGTGAAGACTGTGTGGTGCCCGAAGACCCATTACAGATGGCCCGTACTGCTTGGAGCAATGAGATACCTGTAATGTTGGGCGGTGTTTCCTTCGAAGGGCTTTTTATGTATCCTGGTCTAAAAGCCAATCCAACATCAATGGATTCCTTGCTGCAAGATCTTCATCGCTTTACCCCATACGATGTTCGTGTTGTTAATACAGAAGAGCAAAATCTAAATTGTGCCAAAAAGTTGATTAAACTGTACTTTGGAGACGCCACTCCGAGTTCTGAGTTGATATTGATTTTTATGGATGTAAGTAAATAGTTATTTGTTGTTGTATTCAATTGATTTCTAATTTGCAGTTCCCTTGTCTTTTTAGTACTATTCTTATAAGATATTTTGGCATGGCTTCCACCGAACATTGAACGCACGTTTGGCCTATTCAAAATCTCCGACATA
Organism: Drosophila busckii; assembly: GCF_011750605.1. Classification (NCBI taxonomy): domain Eukaryota; kingdom Metazoa; phylum Arthropoda; class Insecta; order Diptera; family Drosophilidae; genus Drosophila; species Drosophila busckii. The sequence continues at coordinate 367,087 of NC_046607.1, read as the reverse complement.
CTATTATCGCTTTGATTTCGACTCACCCAATTTCAACTTTTATCGTCAAAAATTCTGTGGGGATGATATCAAGACAGGAGTAGCCCATGCAGATGAGTTGAGCTACTGTTTCCGTAACTTACAATCTTGGAAGCTTGAAAGTGTATCCGATGAATACCGCACCATTCAACGAATGGTGGGCATTTGGACAGCTTTTGCTGCAAATTCCAATCCCAATTGTTCTGAAATTGGACATTTAGATTGGCAACCAGCTAAGTATCAAGAACCACAGCGTGTTCTAAACATAAGTAATGAGGTAACGATTATTGATTTACCTGAGTATGAAAAGTTGCTCGTTTGGGATAGTTTGTATAAGGCAGAAGATCTTTTCTAATTGTAGAGTATAAGAACTACACAGTATAATTTGGGTAAATTATTTAAATTTCCCTAAGTTTAAATCAATAAAAAGACAATACTAAACTTGTATTTTATTAAATTAATACTGCAATACCGTGCTACTATCCATATGGAAAATTGAAAAGCATATAATTCTAAAGCTATTGTTGTTAACCCATGGCGTGGGTGTGGTATCCTAAAATTCTCGAGCTTCTTCCCTTATTGACTGGAATGTTTCCCTGACTTTATTTTTTTTTTTAGATTTTGTTAGCCACTTTTAGAGTTAACTGCGATCAGTTTGATTTCGGTTTCCATTATCATAGTTAGTGGGAACATTGAATCCGTGTTACAGTTTTATCCTTCATTGTATGTTATTGTTAATGGCTCGTATTTAGCGAAAGTAAAAAGCCATGCAATAGACGCCCAAAAGAGTCTTAAAAAGTGTCGACTCGCCTGAAAGAACATTAGGAAGCAATCGTAAATACCAATTGTATACTGGCTCCCAGTAGACGACCGGGCTAATGTGATTTAATTTTAATGAAAGATAAACAAGTGGATAATTTTAAGTTGGGTGCAACCAACTTTTACATACACTTTTATTAAAGCATCGGAGCATCACAGCTCGTTTTCGCTGTAGCGTCAGCAGCGACGCTGCCGCCTGCGTAATGTAATGTATGGGAAATATAATAATTCCTAAGCTATTTTTTCGATCGTTGTGATTTATTTCACATTTTTAAATATTTTGTAATTGCTTAATATTGAAGATGTAATCCGTTTTTGGCGATTTGCGAGGGAGGGGGAGGAAATAAGAAAAGAAAAAAAAAATAAAAGCATTTGGGTTTGGGTATAGGAGCACCTAGTATATACAAAATTTGGTTGCTCTGAAAAACAGTCGCACATTTATACAGGCGGACGGACGGACATGGCCATATCGCCTCAGATTGTCTTGCTGATCAAGAGTATAAATACTTTATAGGGTTGACCACACCTCCATCTCCCTGTTACATACATTTGCACAACTTCATGATACCCTTTTTTACAAATTGAGTGTATAAAAAAATTGTTTTACCATTTGATACATTTATTTGATTTTAAACGATTTTTTGAAAGCTCTTCAAACAATCACAAGATGTATAAGCATTCTGCGAATATCGCTGTAAAATTTATAAATTATTGTTGTAAATAAATAAAATATATATATATATATATATAAATAAATATTATTATACTTAAGAGAAGAAAAGTGATTTCCTTTTCCTCGATTACTTTGAACGAGGATGATTTAAAAAAATTTGTCACATTTGTCCAACAATGAACATTCGGAATGCGTCAGCGTAGTAAATTTTGATTTTCATTCAAAATGTAAATTAAAAAAATAAAAAAAGTACGTCGAAACAGAGCAGCTGTTAAAAATGAAAACCAACATTTAAAAATCAAATACACGTAGCCCGTGAAAATTTAAAAATCTCGATACTTTCTGAACAGATCTCGTACATATAGATATTTGCAATAATATAAAAGTACGAATTTATGTATGTATGAAAGTACATTTTTACACTCTGTTAATTGCTTTTTCATAGACTTTGAAATTCGTATAAAAAATGGAAAAGCCATTTCGATTTATATATTGTATATTGTAAATAATAATATAATAATATACTGGTATGTATGTACTTCGGGGTGCACTTAGTGATGCACCATTTGGACGCAACCGCGGCTGCGGCTCTGCTGACGCGAAACCAAATATGTGACACGGAAGCTGTTGTATGTATGAGTTTGTGAGTGCGTGCGTGTGTTTGCTGTAATGTATGAAAAGTGTATGGAAAAGTTTACAGGGCCAAAATTATATACTTTGACATTTGTACAATATAAACCAAGTTGACGCATTAAAGTGAGGCATAACCAATATGTTTTAATTGCTTAGAATAATTTTTTCGATTTTTGGGGGAGGGGCAGGAAAAAAAAATAAATAAAATACCAAATTTGGTTACACTACAGACAGACGGAAATGTATAGACAGACGGAATGTATATATATATTTGAGGGGTCTGCCACGCTTCCTTCTCCCTGTTACGTACATTTGCACAACTTCATAATACCATTTTCCATTTTTTACAAAAATGTCAAAGTGTATAAAAATGGAAAAGAACCTCTTCTTTGTAAATGTATGTATATATATTCTTGATCAGTAAGACAAACTGAGTCGATATAGCCATGTACGTCTAAATGTTTTTACTTCTTTATTTTTTCTCTCTCTCCCTCACAGCACATAGCAAAAACCGATTTTACAGCTACAATATTTAAAGAATATATTTAACGAAAAAATCTGCAAAAAAACACAATAACGCTTGTCATGTTGTTGACCACTGCATAAAATCTCAAAATGATCGGATAAATACTTTTGGAATTTTTTACAATATAATTTTATTTGCTAAAATTTGTGTGTTGTGTTGTTTTTGAAATATTCTAAAGCAAAAACAAAAAAAAAATGTAAAACAAATATGTATATACATATGTAAATATGTAAAACAGAAATAATTATTTCGTTTGGACTTTACCTATATTTGTGAAGATGGGGGAAAAGCGCAAACGGGGCGAAATCATTTCGATTTATTTAGAAACATGTTTTACTTGTTGTTATTTAATAGCTTATTTATCGCTACTAGTACTTTGTGCTAATAGTTTTTTATTAAAGTAATTATTGATTCAAAAATGAATTACCGTTTAAATCAGCTAGCAGCTAATTTTACATCAATCAGCTCTCAATGAAAATTAATAACGGATTTATTTATTGAAAAAATTAATAACACATCTTATTGGTAACCTGACCTGACCTGACACATTTATCCACGGGAATAGGTTTTAGAATAACTTAAGCTTATTATAAAAACTATCCCAGAGTTTGAGTTGCCTGGTTTCGGGTAGTTCAATGAATTCCAGGCGGGAACCAATATTGAGGCACTTCAGAGGAGATTTGGGATCTAGTGGCTCCCATATTACTTTATCGATGTAAGTGCAATTAGGATTATCTTGGGTGGCAAATGCTGTCCACATCCCAATCATTTGCTCGATAGTGCGGTACTCGGCAGATGACTTGTCTAGTTTACAAGACGGAATGCTGTAGAACATGTAAAAAAGGTCGTCTGCATGACTTACGCCACGCTCGTGTCGGCCACAAACCAAAATCCGATAGTGATTAAAGGATGGCGAGTCAAAGTCAAAGCGATACAGGTAAGTGGGTGTTGTTGGCGCATAGGCCAGACGGCCTAGCACTGTGCGATGCATCGCATGCCAGAAATGCTTTATAGAGAGTAAATGCAGACACTCCTTAAACTCCATACGACCTCGCGTGGCGTCATCGAAGCTGGCTATCTTAAGCCGCCTGACATGCTCCTTGAGCTCTGCTGCTGTGGATGATTGACGCACTTCGCGCGGAATTAATGCTTCAAAGTCGCTTAGCATGTGTGCTGAATTACGCACGACATGTTGATAAGAAAACAGCCCTTCGAAGGAGGTGCCACCAATGATCACTGGAAGCTCATTGGACCAGGACTCCGAAATTAGTTCGACATGCGGCTTTCCCACTACACAGCTTTCACTAACATAGGGCTCGACGACAGGGCCAAAAGGAAACAATATGTAATCAAGTGTCTCCTCCTTCTTTACCATGCCATTATAGTTGGTTATGTCCCGCGCTGAAGCACGCTGTAGATAGCGAAACACTTCCTTCTCATTCTCACTGCCGGTGTAGCCCAAGTGACAGGCTAGGCGATGCGCCCACTTGTGGTTGGGTTCATTAGCCCAGTTGCACAAAGAGGAGCCAGACATAAGTATGATCTTGTGAAAAAGACCACGCGTTTTCTCGGTGCTCATCAGTATCTGAGCTGATGCGGCTCCCGCGCTTAAGCCCATCAAAGTAATATTGTTTGGGTCGCCATTAAAGTGTGATATATTGCTGTGTACCCATCGCAGAGCCAGGATTTGATCCTTAATGCCAGCATTGCCAGGAACATCCAGGTCGCGATCACTGAGGCTTAGAAATCCTGCGAATGAAATAAAGTTTTTTTAATACATTATTAATATACAAATTATTATTTAATACATGGTTGATATTTATTCTCAGTTTAATTCTTCACTTAATACTTTGGATATTTATGGCCGTAAGCTTAGATAAATATGTTTGGATTGCTGACATAACATGCAAAAGGGCTGTGCTTTCAGGCAAGTTGTGTAATAAAGATAAGCGATAATCAACAATCGCAAAAGCAAACATTTGAATTGATTCGACAAGACTAACTCAACGACATTTCGAAAGATTTTATCCAATTGTCAATTGGCAGAAGAACTTATAAATGAAAGTTTGCAAAATTATTTTTGTAATATTGATAGGCACATGATGAAACAATTATTTATATATATATTTTTTATAAATATATATACTAACCCAGGGGTCCTAGTCTGTAGTTGAGTATGACTAATATAACGTTTTGCTTCATAAAGTAATCCGGACTGTACACGTCTCTTGTTGCTTCGCCAATTTGAAAGCCGCCGCCGAATATCCAAACGATAACGGGAAGCGGTTTCTCCGTCTTTAAGCTCTTCGCATATACGTTAAGATAAAGGCAGTCCTCGGAGCCCTCAACAACGTGGAATATAAAATGTTTCTGCATTGGCTTGCCTCGAGGATAAGTGCAGTCTCGAATCCCCTTCCACGGCTCCGGTGGCTGAGGTGCTCTAAAGCGGAGCTCACCCAACGGTGGCTTAGCAAAAGGTATGCCCTCGAATGAATAATAAAGCTCCTCATCGTAGAGCGTCTTGCGTTGAAGGCCACGTACACTTCCATACTGGGTGTCCAGCACTGCCGTCTGTTTGGTGGCTAGATTGTACTGAACAATCTTGTGCCCAATGAGCCTGAGAGTAGAAATAAAAAGAGAGAATGTGAGCATGTATAAGATGAGAAATCAGTTGCTTTAATCTTATCGTTGAACTTTCGTTAGCACTAATGAAAACGGATCAATTTTGCCAATTGATATGATTTACTGTCGTTTGTAACTGATGTCACCCACTTTTTGCCCAGCTTGAGCAAATCCACAACACCCACTTGCACTTCCATAGTAAGTATGGATTTTATGCGTTTAAAAACTATTCGTGCTCTATTTAAAAGATCGCGACACTTTAACTTCCGTCACTCGCAATTAACAAGCTGCAACTGATCGCTCTGCTAGAACTGAACAGTCTACGAGTAGTCGTACTCGTACTTGCACCCAATTCAGTTGTGTATACAGTGTGACCTCACTAAAACACAATTGTTCTCCAAAGATAAGCAACAGCAATCTTATATTGTTTCGTACATATATTATAACTAAATAGAATTCAATAAGACAAATTTATGAAAAATAATAATAAAGCCATAGAGATTTGCATTGTTTTTGTCCTATGTATGTAGATCATCTTCACTGGAGCGGGTCTTGTAATCATCGTTTACTGTAATTATATATATTATCAAGGCACTCTCTGTTTATGTTTTAATCAAGCTCGACAAAACCCGAACGCTTATCGTTCAAGTATATAATGATTTTGTTGTACTAATTGTTACAGCACTGTTGTTATTCTTATTTTTGTTGTTGTTACTCATGTTGAAAAACATATGGCATAAAAACTATATTGATAGTGCTTATACCGAGCGACAGTACAGAGAGCTCCATAACTTTTAGACAGCTGTTCGTGTTATTTACATTTAATAACCGTTGACCATGCTACTGCTATTGTTGTTGTAGCTTGTTTTAAAAGGTACGTAAGTTTAATGAGCTACAAAGTGGATTTTTATGTGCAACTAGGTTGTAAGTTCACAATTAGCGAACCTTTGTTTCAATTCACACAGACACATACAAGCACATTTAATATTAATTGCACCCTTTACCAAGTCAATTAATTTTTAGCCACAGCCAGAGAAAACAATAAGTCTGAGCAGGCAGAAATGTATTTAGTAATTTCACGTTTAGAGAAAGGAAAATAATTATATATCTTTAAAAACAAGAGCTGATACACTTGAAACACATACGACGCTTGCCTGCTGCTCTTACCCCGCTGTCTATATGAAAAATGTAATAATTTGTAGTTACCGATCGTTCTAAAAATTGGTATCATCGCTCAGAAATATTATTTATTTTATATGATTCATTTGTAGGGGGGAGCAATTAAAACAAGTGGACAAATTATAGCTGAGCGCAACCAACTTTTATATACACTTTGACTACATGCACTCACAAACACATACACACAAAAAAGCTGACGCATCTCAACTCCTTTTCGCTGTAGCGTCAGCAGCGACGCCGCCGCCTGCGTCGGCAGCGACGTTTGTATGAAGCGTCATATTGAAAATAAGAATGTGAATAACTCCCAAGTTCTTAACGCGAACTTTTTAAAACAAGCGTTTTTGTGATTAATTTCTGATTTTTAAATGTTTTTATTTCTTAATATCGTTTTTTTTCGATTTGCGGCGAGGGGGGAGGAAATAAAAACAATCAAATAAAAGCGTTCGGGTTTGGATATAGGAGCACCTATACACAAATTTGGTTGCTCTAGCTCTTAGAAACTGAGAAACAGTTGCTAAAACGTTCAGACGGACGGACGGACATGGCTATATCAGTTTGTCTTGCTGATCTAGAATATATATACTTTGTGGGGTCTGCCACGCTTACTTCTCCCTGTTACATACATTTGCACAACTTCATAATACCCTTTTCCATTTTTTACCAAAATGTCAAAGTGTATAAAAATTAAAGCAGACTGCTTCGGAATTATAATTCCCTACGTACCGTTTGGCTGTTCTAGCTCTTATAGTCTCTGAGTTATTGTTGCTCATACAGGCGGATAGATAGACGAACAGACAGACATCGAATCAGTTTGTCTTTGTTGATTTACTATTAGAGTAACATTTAAACTCATCGCATAGTTTCCCAACTAAAACTGAAACTTATATATGTTTAAATTTAGAGTAAATGAAGAATTCAGTTTTAATCAAAGTGGCGTTAGCCTAAGCTAACTGAGTATACATTATTCAGTAATGACATGTTGAAGTTGGGCCAACAAATTGGTAGCAAAAACCAAATCAAATGCTTGCAATTGCTAGTGAAGCTGCACACAAGGATTGTAGAACTGCCTATGGGCAAGGTGAAGGGCAGACAACAGCGTAGCATCAACAAAAATGATTACTATAGTTTTGAGGGAATTCCGTACGGCAAACCGCCTCTAGGTGAGTTGCGATTTCAGGCACCGCAGTTAGCGGAGCCCTGGGTGGGCAAGGAATTGAATTGTCAGCAGGAACGCTGCAGACCAGTTCAGATGGAGGGATCCTCGGACAGTGTGTTGGGCAACGAGGATTGTTTGCATCTGAATGTATATACCAAGAAAGTGAGTGGAACAAATTATGTGCACACTATTTTCTTAACTTTTCTTTCTTTTAGAAAGACAATAATATCGATGTAGACTCTGTAGCTATGTAGATTAAACAACACATTTAAAGTTACTTTTTCATTAACATGATCCCCGACAATCGCTCATTTTCTTTTCTTTGAACATAGTTTGACTCCGAGAAGCCATTGCCTGTAATTGTTTATATTTACGGCGGGGCCTTTCGCACAGGTGGCGCCACAAAGTTCAAGTATGGACCAGACTTTCTGATGCGTGAGGACATTGTCTATGTGCTCTTCAACTATCGTCTGTGTGCACTGGGCTTTCTACGACTACCCAGTGCCGAAACGTGCGTGCCTGGCAACGCGGGTCTGCTGGACCAGCTAATGGCTTTGCGCTGGATAAAAAACAACATATGCTACTTCAACGGTGACCCGGATAACATAACATTAATGGGCACTAGCGCAGGTGCAGCTTCTGTGCACTTTATGATGTGCCTGCCACAAGCAAAGGATCTGTTTCATAAGGCCATCATGATGTCGGGTACTATACTGAGCCCCTGGGCGCAGGCTAGCGAGCTGGGCGATTTATTTTGTCGCTTAGCCCACTCGACGGGTTACAAAGGTGACTTAACAGAAACGGCCATTTTAAAGTATTTGCGGGAGCTGCCTGCTGACCAGTTGGTGCAGCATGATCTGTACGGACCGTACGAACGTTGCTTCGGGCATTTGCATCCCTTTGTGCCGGGCGTGGAATCCACAGGCGGAGGCCTAGTGCAGCATTCCTACCTGCAGCTAATGCGGCAGGCCTGGTCAACGCAAATTCCGCTACTGCTGGGCGGCACCTCGTTTGAAGGTCTCGTTATGTATCCGCACTGTAAGCTGTGCAACGGCTATATGTTGGACCTGATTAAGCAGCAGCCGGCGCTGGTGTTGCCATATGAGCTCTATCAGTCGCTGAGTCAGAGGGACCGGAATGAGCGCGCCAAAGAATTAATACACTTCCATTATGGACCGCGTAACATCGATAAGAACAATGTAACACAGTTATTGGATGTGAGTAGGTATTAATATTAACAATGTAAGAAATTTTTGATGAGCCATTTGCAACTCAGCTCTTCAGCTATAAGCTCTTTTGGCATGGTCTGCATCGAGTGGTTTGTTCACGGCTGGTTCATGCAGAGGCAGCCACTTACCTATATCGCTTCGACTTTGACTCCCCCAGTCACAATTTAATGCGGGAAAAGCTATGTGGAGACGACATTAAGCGAGGTGTCTGCCATGCTGATGACCTCGGCTACATTTTTCCTAGACAAAACCAATTGATTACGGATTCGGACGAGCACTTAACGATGCATCGCATGATAGGCATTTTGACGACATTCGCACGCACCGGGGACCCGAATTGTGATGAAACGCATCCGGAAGTTTGGATACCGCTGGATCAAAAGGAACCTTTCAAGGTCATGAATATTGGCCATGATGTGGAGTTTCAGACACAGATGGAAAGGGATGGGCTCAAAATATGGAATAAAATTTACGATAATGATAGCAACTTACTCTTTGGTGGCTGAATCCAGAATATATACATATGTAGCATATTTATGAATAAAAATATTTTTTTGGATATCCACGGTTAACTAAAATTACAATATAATGTTGGTAATCAATAAGTTCAAAAATAAGTCTTCATTCAAATACTTTGAAATTAATTTAAGTATTTCTTGATATTATTTGATATTTTAAAAGGGTATTATGTAGATGTCAAGTGTAAGTAACAGAGATCTCCGATTCAATAAAATACTTATGTATGTATGCAAAACAAACTGAATCAATACAGCCACGTCCATCCGTGTGACCGACAAAAGCTTTGTGACTATAAGAGCTGGAGTAAGCAATTTCGGCAAATCGTAAATTCGTGTATTTTTGCGTTGCACTACTCAAATTTAATTTGTGCTTGATGAAAAAGATTATATTTTTTTGTTCGGACTAATTATTCTACAATATAATATAAATATAACTAAATCTAGTCTTAGGGGATGAAAAACAGTATTGGATCTTGAATTAAATCTATAAATTATATTATTTGGACCCTCGTTAACATCCTCATGTTAACACCATGCTTGGTATAAAGCATGTTTATTCTTACTATGACTCTTATAAGTTAATTGAAAAAAACAATTTTAAATAAATTTAAGTTAAACATTTTGTTGTTTTTTTGTTTTACTACGATAGCGAGGCATGATCGCACTTTATGTTTTGGATTCATTATATATAACGTCCCAGGTCAGTCTCAATTGTGATCTCGAGGTGAACAGTCGTCTTCTTTGCGAAAGTTACACAAACAGATTATCGTTCTTATTTACATTTACTATCTCTCTCCATCTATTGCCGTTATCGATATACCAAACGAAAACAAATAAGTGCATAAAAGAAACGAGCCAAAACACACTAAGCTGCGAGATGAGTGAGTGGGGCCGCCCCGATCGCCAAAAGCCCTTGTGGGCAAACTTACTGTCGCAAAAACAATGCTCACTTTCAACAACGGCTAAATATATTATTATATCGAGAAATAGTGATACTGAAAAACAGTTCAAACTATCCCCATTTGTAATTAAAAAAATTATTGACTCTACTTGCGGAGGTGAAGTTTTCTTCTGCCGCACACTCAAAAGTAGCGACCTTTTAGTTAAAACTAAAAACACCATACAAGCAGAAAAACTACTTAAGATGACAAACTTTATCAACGACATCTCAGTTACAGTCACTGAGCATCGCACTCTCAATACCTGCAAAGGCGTCATATGCACTAACAGCCTACGGGGTATATATGAAGAAATCATCCAAGTTGAACTTAAAACCCAAAACGTCTCCTGCGTTAAAAAAATAATGCGCAAAATTGATGGTACTCTATCATATCATATCCGATATGGGGCTCGCCAAAAAATAATCAAAGAGGCAATATTTTAACCAAATTCACAAACGACTCAAACTTTATTGTACTGAACAACAAATCTCCCACCCATTTGTCCACACACAACACATTTACACACATTGACGTTTCATTCTGCTCACCTAACTTATTTCCCCTTCTACACTGGCAAATATTAAACGATCTTCATGGGAGCGATCACTACCCCATTTTCATTAGTCTATCCACCCCCAATGCACACCCAAACGCCCCTAAATCCAAACCCATTTTCAAAATTAAAAACGCAAACTGGTTTAAATTCAAAATTAAAACTAACTATTTTAACGAAATCATTCCTCCATCCACCAACATCAATAAAGAAGCAGCCAATCTAAACAAAGTAATCCTACAAAGTGCTCACTACACTATCCCACAAACATCAACAAATCAGCACAATAAAAATGTACCATGGTAGAATGAGAACCTGCAAACTCTCAACATTGATAGAAAACAAGCCGCTAATAAACTAAAAAACTCATCACCAATGCTAACATCATTAATTTTCGAAGGACCACGGCCAAATTTAAAAGAGAACTCAAACGCGCTAAAAAACAGTCTCTCACAGAATTTACATCAGACATTCAACCACAGACCCACACATCCAAAATCTGGTCCAACATTAGAACTTTCTGTGGTCTTCACAACAAAAAGAACATGCACATTATCTACCTTCCTGAAACATCACTCACAATTTCCGAACCTTTAGAAATAGCCAACACGTTCGCAAATTTCTAGTCCACCGAATCGAATGACACAAACTTCCCACAAACTTTTATTAACGAAAAATAAAGTTCAATATACCCAATCATCGCTTGCGCATCTCGTTCAGCCCAACAAATCGAAACCGATGTTTCTCAAATAGAATTTGACTCTGCTATATCTAGTCTAAAAGGTCACACCCCCGGTCTTGATCGAATTTCATATCCCATGATAGCCAACTCTGACCCATCCGTCAAAGCACGCATAGTAAAACACTTCAACAACATACTCCATAACCACATACCACAGCAATACAAAACTAGCCTAGTTATCCCGATTATCAAACCAAACAACAATAAAACTTCAATTAACTCTTACAGACCTATTAGTTTGAACCCCTGCTTTGGCAAGCTATTAGACAAAATTATCGCCAAAAGGTTATGGTGGTTTGTCACACGAACAAACTTATACATAATAAGCAGATTGGCTTTAAAAAAGGGAAATCTGTTACAGACAATCTAGCTTATCTAGATTATCTGATAACAGAATCCCTATCTCACAAACAGTACGTATCAATAATTTCCATAGACTTCAAAAAAGCCTTTGATAAAATTGGTATTCATGCAATCATAAAACAGTTACACGAATGGAACTAGGACCCAATATCTTAAAATATGTGTACAACTTTATGAATAATAGGAAAATTAAATGCAGGGAATGCAATGGAATTCCTCAGGGCTCCCCTGTTTCAGTTATTCTCTTCATTATAGTATACAATAAACTAGAAAATATAATAAATATTCCAAAAAAAAAAAATTCTCTCATTTGTAGGTTACGCAGACGACTTCCATATCATCGTAAAATTCAACCAAAACCAAAGACACCACACAGTTAACCTCGATAGCACTTTCTAAAAAATATCAGAATGGTGCTCTTTCTTGGGCTCATTACTTTCACTAAATAAATGCAGACACCTACATATCAGCCAATGTACAATTTCAACAAACAACTTTGACATACCAACTGCTACATCCATGAAAATACTCGGACTAATATTTGACTCCAAGTACAATTGGACTAAACACATCGACGAACTTACCCTTTCCCTAAATAAAAAAATTAATATCATAAAATGCTTATCTAGTCGCAAATTTAACTGTCACACGTACACTTTAACATCAATTATAAAAACTATCATCATATCAAAAATAGACTCTGCTTTTATGGTAATACGTCCCACACACAACTTAAAAGAGTTCAAACATTCATTAATAACGCAATCAGAACAGCCTTAGGTGCGTATCGCTCTACACCAATTAACAATCTCCTCATGGAATCTAACATAAATACAGTGATAGAACGCCGAAATTATCTCCAAGCTATGCTAATCAAAAATATATATTCATCAAAAGATTCACCACTTAATGTAATAGCCAAAAAGCTAATAAATAAGCCCTATAATAGAACCAAAATTCCATCCGCAATTAAGAATGGAATAAATCTATGCAATTCGTTAAATATAAAACCCTACCAAACTCCGATAATCAATCTAAAACAACCTTTCTGGAAGCTTAACAAAAACACAATAAACACAGAGCTCTCTAAACTAAGAGTCCAAAACATAAACGACACCATATTCAAACAACACTTCCTTAATATAAAAAACAATTTACCCAATCACAAATTCATATACACAGATGGATCAAAATCCCTGACCTCAACCTCATTCTCCATCACAACTGATGACCACATTGTAAAAACTAGTCTACTACCAAACTTCTCTTCAGTTTTTTCAGCAGAGATATCATAGCAATTTTTGAAGCAACTCAAATTTTTAAACTAAAGCCCGGAAAATACGTAATTTGTTCGGACTCCTTTTCAGCACTACACGCTATTAGCAACACTGACAACTTCTCTTATTACCCCGCCTCGATTAGAACTATCATAATGAATCATTACCCAAAATTTTCGCTACTGTGGAAACCGGGACATAAAAATTTTAAAGGAAATGAACTCGCCGATAAACAAGCTAAATTCCCACTTATCCTCACACATAATCTGAGCATCAAAGATATCAATAAAACCATCAAAACTAGCCTAGTCCACCATAAACTAAATAAACTCAATCAAACATCTACATGGTACCAACATATAAACAACAACACTTATAACGATAATCATTATATAAAAAGTATAGATCATGAAACAATCTCCAGAAGCGTTCAAATAAAATACATCAGACTAAGACTCGGACACACCCAAACAACCCATGAACATTATCTCAACCCCAATACCAACAACTCATGCAGACATTGCCAAAACAACCCAACAATAACCCTACAACATATCCTTAAAGACTGCATATCTCCTATTCTAGTTAACCTACGCCTTAAATTCTCCCTATACCCTACTCTCCTACCCAACCAACTCAAATATCCTTACTATTACTCAATTTTTCAATGAAGCCAAAATTAAAATATAAGCATTACCAAATAATAATAACAATGTAACACAATGTAAATATTATTATTTTATAAGCACAATCAACACAAAGCCTTTAAACTTTAAGACAAAATATAAAATGTATTTAGCCGAAGGGCTTAGTAGCCAGTGCTATGCAAAACCCCAGTAGGATATAAATTGTATTTATATCCTTCTGTACAATAAATAAATAAATAAATAAAAACGTCCCAGGTAATATTGATCTAAGGGATGAAGTGATTGCGCTCAATTGGATAATGTTGAATTGTGCCTCTGTTGGATGTGACTGACTTTTAACGGATATATACATACATCACTTATCGTACTCAAGACATTGCTTAACTTATAAGAAGAGCAACGACAAGGATATGTTTTCGAAAATCCCTCACATTATATTATATGCGAAAAGATTAAACTGTCTAAAAGGGCGACATGATGAAAAGTATTAGATTCTGTGTACATTGAAACTCAAAATAAATATTAATTTATCTCACATCATTTTCAGCTGCCAAATAAATTCTATTAGCAGTGGAGTTCCTAGACGTTTGCATACCTTATATACTCAAGAAGCTTCTTACTGAAGTTAACAACTCTAATTTTACCATGTTCGGTCTAATATTAAGAAATGCGTAATTTGCTGCGAAACAAACAAACTAGAAAACTACATGTTCTCAATTCTATATATACGAAAGAGTTTGTCCTGACGTGTGACTGGTGATCACTGTAAAACCTAACCCATAAGAGCTAGAGAGCTGAATTATTTAAGGGCCAGTACTTTTTCATTTAGTTTTTCTATTTTGCACCTGGTGAACAAGAATCATATGCTGTAAACCAACTTTTGCACTTCAACATTGACAACAACAACATTTTGTACAAAAGCATATAAGGATTAATTTTGAAAATTTTATATAGAATACAAAAAATTGTATTTGCTTAATAATTTTATTAGTGTATTTTTATTGAAAGAAAAATTGAAAGAAAAACAAAAACCGTTAAATGACAAAAATGTTCAATAAAAATTTATAAAAAAAAATTTTTTAAGGTGCTTGGCACCACCGGGCAAACCGGGAAACTGAATATTTCTCTTAATAAAATGACTTAAAGAGATAAACAACTGAAAAATGAGGTAGAACAATAATTATTGAAACATCAAAAAGCTATCGCTAAGTCTGAAATTTATCAACAAAAAGTTATTAAAATTCCAACAATGATCATAGATTCAATAATTTTTGAAAAAATTCCAATAGTTATCGAAAAAAAATGAATGACTAATTTGTCGGTTTATACACTTTGACATTATATTATATTATATAATTTATAAAATTTTTTAAGGTCATTATGAAGTTGTGTAAATGAGACAAGGAGAAGGAGGCTTCGCAAGCCCCATTAAGTATATATGCAATATTCTTGATCAGCAAAGCAAACTGAGTCCATATAGCCATGACAGTCTGTTCGTCTGTCTGGATGTATGAGCAACCAAAATTTGTTTGTAGGTTCTCCAACACCGGAGCCTTATTTATTTCCGTCCTCTCCCCCGCATATCGTGAAAAAGGGCAAAATCTAAAATAAATAACAAAAACGATTGGATAAAACACTTAGGTGTTATTAATATTTCAATTGACAATATTTTTTCATTTACTTATAAGGTTTTTATTTTAATTATTCTGTTATTAATTAAAACAACTTAAATTATACTTTTGAGATGAACTACAAATCTAAAATCTACAGTTTTTTTATTTTTAGTTGTCAATATACATACATACATATGTATGCTTGCGAGTCACTATACAAACGTCGCTGCAGACGCTACAGCGAAAATGAGCTGTGACGCGTTAGCTGTTTCGTGTCTGTGCTTGTGAGTGCCTGCATGTGCGTGCTGCGATACCCTAGTCAAAGTGTATATATTAGTTGGTTGGGCCCAATTTTAGTGCGCCCTCTTATTTGTTTGTGCTCTTTGCTCTTTCACGTTGATGATCGCAAGTATATTAAGAGGAAACAGGAACATAGGAAACAGCTTGTGGCCCTTTTAAATCCATATGCTATGTACATACATACATATGTGGCACAGATGGGATCAATTCGGATCCAGTGCGCAAAGGCGAGGAACCCATTAAGTCTCTAGGTATAAGCGACGATTTAAAGGTTATTGTTTTTCCAAAGATAAGATTTGGGAATGGCTTACGAAAATTAAATATGTATATATTCAACTATTATATGTGTATTGTATCGTAATAATATTTCGAGCTTTCACTGTTTGGCAAAGCTTTAAGCATCTGCTAACGAGCAATGCTGCAAAAGCTTTTATTGCCATGACGACAACAACAAGAGCAACAGCTGTTGTGCTTGTTTACATTGGCATAATTGAGTGTCTGACCCACTCCCACTGAGTGGAGCGCATATAGTGACTGCTCCCTCTCTCTGCCTATTTGGCCTCCCATAATTGATACTTGTAGCCTAACTGGCTAACTGTTGATCAATTATGCATTCTATTAAGACGAGCTCAGAGGCAGGCGCCACACTCTCGCTCTCTATGTACTTATATTTATATTTTTGTCTATCTCAGTTGAGTGTCTACACTTGGCGATCGCGCTTAGTTTAACTTGTATTTATACATGTATTTACATATATGTATCTCTATGTAAGCTTAAGTATTTGTATCTGCGTTTTGTGTGCCGGTGGCCGCTTTAACGCGTACTTGAAATACATTCTCATATATGTATTTTTTATCTGTTTTGCTATGTTATTTTGCTTCTTTATGTGCGTTGTTCTGTTTTTGTTGTTGTTAATATTATTGTATACATAGCTAAATGTGTATACTTTATACGCTTTGCCACTTGTTTCCCCGCATTATAGTCGCCACGCTGATAGCTAAATTCAATACAATAAAGAATTTATTTAATTCTCAGTTTCAGTTTAGCGCTGGTGCGTTTCAGTCCGCTCATCGGAGAAATTAGAAAAAACATAAGAGATAACATTATTTAAACTTTATAAACAGTTTTCGGTTAAAATGAATAAAAATCTGGGTTTTGTGGAGCGCCTACGCTGGCGTCTAAAGTATGTTAAATTTGTAACTGCTTCTTAAAATTTCTACTTTGAAATTTTTTGAATATAATTAAATTTCAAGTTTACTGAATTAATTGTTCAATTTATACATATATATTTGTCTTTCTGGCTTGCGTGTTCTTTTAGTTAAAGTCTTATTGAAATATTTGTAATATTAGTGATCTCATCAAATTTTTAAGTTGTGACACAAATTATTGCATATGGTAATTATTGCATCGGTATGAATAAAAATAAAAAACCAATACGGAAAGTACAGTCTGGCGCTACCGACAGTGTAAAACTGTGCATAATAATCGACGCTTGCCGAAACCACAATCACTCTTCCACATACAAATGTTCATACATACACTGATAAACTCTCATTAACACATTGAAAATTTGAATACAAACTTAAGACAAATACAAATGTATGTACAAAACCAGGTTTGGTTTGTCTTATGGGTATGTCTAATCTTGTTGATTCTACGCTTTTTTGAACAGAGTCTGATATACTATATGCTTTTGAATCATATCAGGTTTACTTTTGAATGACAAATAAGATGACTTGTGATTCTTTTTTACTGAAAGCGTAATGTGTAATTGAAACTCAAAACAGAAGTAATTTGTCATCTTCAGACTATATTATTTTGGACTATATTATTATTATATATATTAAAGCAGCTTGAAATACTATGTTGCTAGTTTTGTCCCTATCGGATGGCAAACTGAAACTCGTATCAAGGTGACTATATTTGATAAAAAAAGGGTGGCCGCAACATGGTGGTTTTCAGTTGGTGCCATTCCCAATTTGGTGTTTAAACCTTCAATTTGTCAAAGCATTAGTGTTTTTTTAGTATATTTTAGTTTTTTTATTTGTATATAAGTTGCATTTGCAATTTAGTATATTATACCAACTCTCAGTACTTCGCCCGATTACTCAATTTTTTTGTAAACGATTATCGTTAATAACAAGTGTTGGACGATAAATTATATACCAAGCTGGGAGTCAACAGATATAGTCATATTAAGAATAATATAAATATTCCGAACTTGGTTTAATTATTTGTAAATGTCTCCTATGTCTCCTATTATATTATTATTGCTAAAATGTAACAGATGGTGTGAATTGTAATTAAAATTAATCTTTGTATTATGAATTACAATTGGTAAGCAAGCTGGAATATCACAGTTCTATAAACGACAGCTTCATAGAATGACACTCAATAATATTCCAAGCACGGAAAGAGTCAACTACAAATAACCTTAATTGTTTAATTGACTTTTGAGGAACGAAGACAGTTTAATTGGTGTGAATAACGTAATTATTGATTAATTACGTAACTTATCTAATTAAACAAATACAAATGTAGACTTTTTGCATATATATTTTTTAACATTAAAGATAACGTTTGTATCTACTACGATTCCTTATCTATGAGTAAATGTATTTTTGCCCTATGCGTTTATTCACACTATTTATTTAACTTTAAAAATTCAAAAGCTCTGTACCTCTTTTGATTAATAACTTTATAGAGAACTTTATACTAACATTACAACTTTTTTATTTTAAGTGTAAGTAAATATAACCAAATCAACATTGCATGTCAGTCAGCAAGTATGATACTCGAATGCATTATAGCGTGACCAGACTGTTTGTCAGTCAGTTTATACAAAGGTATAATTTACTTTACATAACTTTGAAAGAGGTCTCTAGTTTGCTAAGCTGACACAAATTAATTTCGCTTGTAATTTAAATATGCGTAGTTTGGATAATTAACCAGCAGACAAAAGCATCAGATTAACTAGGCCTACTGCTGCAAATTGTTGATTGTCTCGAATTTTCAAATTTTGCAGAACCATCGAGCATAAAATTCAACAATATCGCCAGACCTCCAATGAATTCGTCATTGCCGACACTGAATATGGCAAAGTACGGGGAGTCAAGAGGTTGTCCCTCTACGACACGCCCTATTTCAGTTTCGAGGGCATACCATATGCCCAGCCACCCATAGGTGAGCTGCGATTCCGAGCACCACAGCGACCAACACCTTGGGAGGGCGTCAGAGACTGCGTTCAGGCTAAAGATAAATCGGTTCAGGTGCATTTCGTGTATGACAAGGTCGAGGGCTCTGAAGATTGCCTCTATTTGAACGTTTACACCAACCATGTGAGCTGTCTTTGTATAAAATACTCATAAGAAATAATTGAATTTTTTTTCAATTGCAGCTTAATCCTGCCAAGCCACGACCTGTTTTGGTTTGGATTCATGGCGGTGGTTTCATTATAGGCGAAGCAAATCGGGATTGGTACGGACCGGACTATTTCATCAAGGAAGATGTAGTGCTGGTTACCATACAATATAGACTTGGCGCGATGGGTAGGCTTAAAGGCAATTATAAACTTTTATTAGCCTAAATTACTTATCTAACATTAATTGCAGGATTTCTGAGTTTGAAAGCATCTGGCTTAAACGTGCCTGGTAATGCTGGTCTTAAGGATCAAGTGATGGCGCTAAAATGGATTAAGAACAACTGTGTCAACTTTGGTGGTGATCCTGACTGCATTACGGTGTTTGGCGAAAGTGCAGGGGCTGCTTCCACGCATTACATGATGTTGACCGAGCAGACCCAAGGTCTTTTTCATCGCGGCATACTACAGTCGGGAAGTGCAATAGCTTCCTGGGCTTTCAACGGAGATATCACACATCGTGCTTATAGAATTGCCCAACTTGCTGGTTACAAAGGCGATAACAATGACAAAGATGTTTTGACGTTTCTGCAGACTGTCAAAGCAAGAGATCTAATACGAGTGGAGGAAAAAGTACTTACGCCCAAGGATCATGAGGACAAGGTAATGTTTGCCTTTGGACCAAGTTTGGAGCCATTCGTAACGCCTGAGTGCGTTATACCCAAGCATCCCCGTGAGATGATGAGAAATGCTTGGAGTAATTCTATACCCATGATGATTGGAAATACTTCAAATGAAGGCCTTCTCTGGCTGCCAGGTAGGTGCTTTGAAGAATCAGTCAAACTATTCTCAAGTTCTTGTGGGTTCCTTTTCAGAGATAACACTTAAGCCACAGGTCGTGCAGCAATTGGATGCAGCAACTCCCTTTATACCAAGTGAGCTACGCTCTGTAGCAAAAGGCGAAGATCTTGAGAAATGGGCTCAGCTGATACGTAAGGCGCATGTTTCTGGCGAGAGGGCTACGTCAAATAATTACATGGATGTGAGTTGAGGAGGCAACAGAAAAGTGAATCTTTCAGATCTGTGTAATCTTAGTAATTGTGGTTATTGTTTTGTTTTTTCTCTTGCAGCTATGCACAATGGCTTACTTTATCTTTCCTGCACTGCGTGTCTTACGATCTCGACATGCTCATGCTGCTGGCTCACCTGTATATTTTTATCGTTATGATTTCGATTCGGAGGAGTTAATATTTCCCTATCGTATAATGCGATTTGGACGTGGCGTTAAAGGCGTAAGTCATGCTGACGATTTAACTTATCAGTTTACAAGTCTCTTGGCTCGTCGTATGCCCACGGAGAGTCGCGAATTTCGGAATATTGAGCGCACCGTGGGTATTTGGACACATTTTGCGACCACTGGCAATCCATATAGTTCAGATATCAATGGCATGGATATGATCACCTGGGATCCAGTGCGAAAAAGCGATAAGACCATCAAATGTTTGAACATAAGCGACGATCTTAAATATATTGAACTGCCAGAGTGGTCTAAGTTAAAATGCTGGGAGAGTCTTTATAATAATAATAGTGAATTGTTCTTTTAATGCAACCTTTGATAATACTTTAAGGTAATAAATAAAAAACAAATAGTCTGTTGTAAATTTGTGACATCATATTTATTGAAGGTTGTTCTAATAGCTGTGTGTATTTGGAGCTTAAAAAGCTTTCCCAAATCGAAATTCGAAAATATAAAACTGAATGTAAAAACTATGCTTGTCAATCTTTTGGCAGTAAATGCCAAAACTTATTTATTATTATAAAATTTAACAGCTCTCATAAAAATTATTAATAAAAAATGTCTGCCTCCCGTCGTTTAAGTCATGAGCTAAACGATATTGTTGCCACGAAGTCAAAGATGCTTCGTAATATTGAAGCCTCGGATGAGTCGTTGTTACTTTGGACGGGTCTGCTTGTCCCGGAGAAGGTGCCCTATAGCAAGGGAGCATTTCGTTTTGAAATAAGCTTCCCACCTCAGTACCCTTTCATGCCACCGAAGATACTCTTTAAGACGCAAATCTACCATCCCAATATCGATGAAAGGGGACAGGTATGCCTTCCCATAATCACAGCTGACAATTGGAAGCCAACCACGCGAACCGATCAGGTCCTGCAGGCTCTTGTTGACATTGTGCATAATCCCCAGCCTGAGCATCCTTTACGCTCCGATGTGGCCGAGGAGTTCGTAAAGGAGCATAAAAAGTTTCTTAAAACTGCAGAGGAGCTCACCAAGAAGAACGCAGAAAAACGTCCCCAATAGGATATGGTGGGACTCTGGGCAGCACATAATTGTTAATCAAAATTCGATATAGATAAATGATATACAAATTGATAATGGATATTTTTTATTTTCATTTTTATTCCATTCCAAAAACATGCGCAGATTATAATTGACTTCACTCTGTTTTCAGTAATACGTCCTAAAATTAGTATCCCCTAATAATAAGAACATGGCGGATTATACTTGCTAATTTTTTATCTTACTCCAATATAGTCGATGTTGGATACAAAAATCAATGAACTGTAATTTGAACTCACAGCTCACCATTTCAATGGTAGTAGGTAGTCAAGTAAGCATGTCTAATGCAATAACTTAATTGTTGGGATCAAGCAGTCTCTAATAAAACTAATTTTAAGCAAAGTTTAAGATTTACTAATACTTTTGTAGAAGCAAAACAGTATGTGCTTGAGTTTTTATTGTCAGTTGATGCAAACTGACTAGAATAATAAATTCTTTGTACTCGAATAAAAGTATCTATCATACAGACGATAGCGTGACAGAAAACCGTGCGGCATTTGTAAAATTTCCCATAGCTTATACGACTTATTACTATTCTTATGATGAAAAGAAAATGGTATTTCTATACAAAGCGTAATTCCAAAGTGCAATTAGTTAAGGGGGTATATATATTAAAGTCATATGACCTTAACTGCAGTCGACTGCAACAACGCAATAGGCAGGTTATTCCATTAAGAATTAACTTGCTAGGGCTAACAATTCTTGAACAAGTATTACTTGTTTTATTTTTTTTATTTCTATTGATTATGTTTAATAAATAAAACAACAATTCCAAATTGATGATTAAAAAAATTGCCAGCAGCAATAAGTTTGCTTTGTATACTGTAGTATGAAACTTAATTATATTAAGCTATTGAGCTAATAAAATAAATTAGCTGCACTTACTAAACATTTTAAGCTAATCACATTTGACAATAAACACAACTTCAATATTAGGCACATGTAATTGACTCGATTTGAGTGACATTAACAAAGAGAAATTTTAAGGTTGAGTGAGAAAAAAATAATAAATTACATATCGAAATTTCTTGTCGCCTGGTAGCAATCGACTCGGGTAGGTCCGACAGTTGTTGCCAAAGGATATGTAAAGTAAAAGTGCTCTATTCTAACACTTGTGTGATAACTGTTGATTGAAGAGGCCCAGAGCAAAAGCAATTGAGTGCATATACACCCAGTGTGTGACAAACTGCAGCAAAAAAACTGCACACACACAAAAAAAGAATGAAAAGGCACAAAACAAACAATAGCAGCCTCAAAGGGAGACCCGAAACACAAACAAGAAGAAGAAGAATGAAGTAACTGCAGCGGCAGCAGAAACAATTTTGTATACTCGACTGTTTGCACATGCTATAAACAATAAACAAAGGCAACAACAAAAACGATAACGTTTAAACAAAACAACGGCGCCCAGCAGCAGCAGCAAGCAACTCACTCGGGTAGACAATGCCATGGGCATTTGAGTGCGAAACACTCGCACACACATACACACAAACACACACAAACAAGCACGCATACTTATGCATACAAACGCAAGCAAATCTAGAATATCACTCATACGACAGCACGGAGCGCAATATGAGAAAATGAGTGAAGAGCCCCCCGCACTGTCAGCGTTAGCGGTATGTAGAAGTGTTTGTTCGAGTGCGAGTGTGAGTGTGAGTGGCTGTTTGAGCGACAAGCGTCGACCACTAAACTTAGCCCGGCGCCTACTTTAAATGCTCAGTAGACGAGCAACCCCTGAATAAAACACAACAAGTCAAAACTGAAGCCAGCTTCTGATTAACTAGAGCAGCGCTTAAAAATTATATAGAGCGCATTTCAACGAGGGCGAACAAACTCTGCGTGCGTGTGTTTATGTGCTTGTGTGCAAAATTTTAATTTAATTCACTAAAGAAACCAACTCTATTATAAGTACTTTCTTGCCTTGCGTATACGCCACATAAACGTACTTTTGTATGCTATAAAACAATTGCGATTTTAATTGTGTGTGTGTGTGTGTGTGTGTGTGTGTATTACACTAAATAATTAAGCGACATCAGTAAAAAGGAAAACAATTGCAATTCGTTCTGACTTAGCGTGCTAACACCACAATATGTCATTCGATATAGCTATTGCGGATCAGATGCGCATTGCATTAAAGTAAGTGCATAAAAATATAAATTTTGCTAAAACTTTACCCATCAATAATATTGAGTGATTGATAGCATTCTTTTGTGCTCTCGAATATTTCATTTGATTAACAAACCAAGAAAATCTGGGTCAAATTCAGTTTAATTGCCCGTGGACAGTAAATATTGAATTGCAATCAAATTGTAACCTGCAGTTCAAAATGCGATTTCATCGCGCCCTCAGTCTATTACCATAGCTAATCTGTAGGTCTACGAATCTCAGAATATCAGAAATCTGAAAAGCTGCGTCAGAGCTTAGTGGCTTATCAACAACAATACCGCGCTTTGTGCACACCCAACGAAGATCTAAGAATCCGGTTCAGAGTCAGTGCTTAAAGTACGTCCAGCGCTTGCTATAAATAAATATCAATTGCTTGCACATCGACTCGTTATTGATATTGTATAAATAAATATAAATTAAGTAATAGCATTAAGCAAGCTGATAAGATTGTGCAGACTATTTTGGTTCGTTAGTTTGTGTCTGCCTGTGTGGGCCATTATTTATAATTATGAATTATGATATGTTAAGTACTGGGCTGGTTGCTCGGGCTTTTACCCCTGCTTGCGTCAGCAATTTTACTTTGTCAACATTATTCAGCGACCAATGTCAATGGCGAAGTGGAGCTTGCACTTGCATACATATATTCGTCAAGCGAGATAATTTCTTTTATTGCCCTAAGCTCACGTTTGGTCTACAAAAAGAAAAGTAAAGTCAAGTCAACGTAAAAACGAAAATTCGCAAGCTGAGCATATAAAGTCGCAACAATTAGGTAAAGTCAGCTTGGTAACGCGAAAGAGCAGAAGCTTTTGTAAACTTACCAGACCTAAGCTATATATGTACATATTTGATTTAGTTTCTTAATACCCATGTTCAGAGTATACAAATTGTCTATACACTTGAAATCTATCGTATAATTTACATACCAGCTGCAAGGGTAAAAAACTTGTCTTCTACATATTGCGTTCATGGTTTGTTTCTATTAGCATTTAGAGTCTGTGAATCTTTTGTAATATTTATTTACAATCTAAACATGATAAATTAGTAATACCGGTTTGGGAGACACTAATTTTGTTGTTGAAATAACATATAAATAATAAACTATCAGCCCTCAAGTTGCTGTAACAAAAATAAAAATATACAAATACATTTACCATATAGAAATTTGCACAGAATCTCATAAATTTATTCGATTGATTTTGCAAAAATTTCTGTTGAGCCAAAATTGCATTCATAATTTACAATTCGCAATCACTTTTAGTGAAAACAAGTGTATTGATAGATTGAAAATTTTAACAAACCGCTGGCCAACAAAACAAAGTGCACCTCCGATGTATGCCAATGAGCTGCAACATTGCTGATAAATTGGCTTATTGATGGATGCTGTTTTGCAAATATTTTGATTCCATGCTTTAGTAATTCAGTTTACTTTGGCTCTTTGATAGATTAAGTACGTTATAAAGTATGCATGTCAATTGAATTTATTTGCATCAATGTACTCACAAGTAGTTGTGGACTAGTACTGTTTTATGTGACTGTTTTATTATTAAAGTGCTGTTATATTCCCCGGGGTAAACCAGTAAACCAGTTTCTAGTTTCGAGAAGCTAGTTCAGCATGTGGAAATTGCATTCTATTTAACCTTGAACTTGCATTAGCACTCTCGTATATAGTATATGTTTTAAAGCTTTAATTCTCACATATCTCAAGTACTCATAAAAATTAAACGAGAAACAGCGCCAAGGTTGTGCTCGCCAGTAAGAAGTGCCTGCCAGCTGCTAATTAATTGCTTCACCACACTGGACGCAAGTGTAGTATTTCGTGTGATTTATAGCAGTATGAGTTGCCTAGCGGATATTTTTTATATACATATTCTAACACTTGAAATCTATCGCGTATTGGTTGCAGTATCGAGAATGCTTGGTCTGGTGAGGATCGACTCACGCGTCGTTGTGTAAATCGTAACGCACTTGAAATTTACATGAAGCAGTTTTTACTCATAATTCGTCGATTTTTCAATGTTAGTGTGCGAAGTTTGTGAATAGGTATTCAGCTGGATCAATTACATTTAAGTAAGAAACGATGAAAACTTAAATGACAAATACAGTAAACATTATCATGAAAAATATATTTTAGGAGAAGCTCAAATTTTACAGTCGCCTTGTTTCAGAATTAAAATGACTTTCTTGACAAAGTTCCTTTTGTCGACTGACTCACTCAATTAGCAGTAGTCTAGTGGATAAGGTGGAGAAAAACCTAAACTAACACAATGCTAAGCCCTTAATTTTTTTCTTTATAATATTTTTTCTTTAATTCCAAACAAATATTGTAAAGACTATGCAAACATTTTTTAATTGAATTTAACATTTTTTGAATTAAAAATACTACAAAATCCTAAATAACTGATGGCTTTGCTATGGAAGGTGACGTCATCAAGAAAAATTCATTTTTTTATACATACATAGTTTCAATATATAATTAGCCAATCAGGATAGTCTAAAGTTTTGTAAGTCGAATTTGTACTCATTTTCAGATTTAACAGGCGGTGATTAGATTTAAAGGTGATATTAAAAATTGATAAGAGAGTAGTCGGGAAGATGCCATTTTTCGTACTAAGGTACAAAAAATTTTTACCATACTAAGTTACAAGAGAATTTTATTTTGTTAAATTTTACGCTTTCAAGAACAACCGAACAATACTTTAATTAATTATTCATTATAAACGTTTCATTTGCCACAGTTAGGATTGTAGTCTTATAAATAAATAAGTAATAAATAACAGATGTATATCTTACAAAATATGAGATGTCGACCAGGAACGTTTAATTAGTATCACGATCGAAAAGTAAAAACGTTTTTCTCGAGTGGCGCAAACATTTTAATAGTTCAAGCCGTGAAGGTTGTCAAAATTAAAGTGCATCTTAAAGCTGTAGTTCGCTGGAGAGTACTTTAAAACTCTTGAAAAAAAAAAAACGACGGCGTCATTTTATGTGTCATATGTGTGATTAACTTAGTGCGGAACGAAATTGGCAAAAAAAAACACGCGGTACTCGAATGTTCTGTAGAAAAAGGCTGAGCGGGACAGATAGAGCATCAACGTGTTGATGTCGGAGACGTATGTAAAATTCAAAGAGAAGCTGCTCGTAGGATTGATAGAGTCAAATACAATAGTTTGGAAAACAAAAGTGCAGAAAAGAAGAAAATATTGTGAATTCGGTAAGAAGAGATGTAAGAGACGCAAGAGGCGAGTGTGCTTAAGTATTTTAATATAGAAGTGATAGAAGATAAGGCCGAGAATACTGGACACGGAAGAAGAAAAAATATTGCTGTAGCATAGTAGAGAGTGCACATTTATGAGAAAGCTTTTAGTCCCTGGGTTGAGGGCGATAGGTCCAACGTTTCATTTATTACTGTAAAATATTTGGTCTTATCACCTAGAAATATTGACAGCCGTGAATCTATCGTGTCTATCAACAATCGAATCCAAATAATTTAGTTTGGCAATAAGCTGCATTGTCTATGTCAAATCTATAGTTAAGTGAATTTTTGAGCATAAGATACTTTGAGCCATTTCTTCGATGTTGCTCGGCTATCGCCAAAAATTTACAACTTGTGTATTTTAGTATTCTTTACGCACGTACATACTAGAAAATGAGTTTTGCCCATGGGCGAATGCTCACGAACTTATATGATGGAAGCCCGCCCAAAGTGTCTAGCAATTGTTTACAAACAAACCAGAATAAATAAATAATTAATAATGCTTATTCCAAACACCAGGAATTTTACGCGTATTTAGAGCACTTAGCTGTCTAATAAACGCAGGCGATTGCACTAACTAATTGCTTCACTTGTTGTTCTTACTTCACAGCTATGTCAAGTTCAAGACAAAGCAGCAGCGACTGCGCAGCAAGGATAAGGTGGTGGCAGACACCGTTTATGGCAAGGTGAAGGGCGTCAAGTGGCGCTCGATTTATGGCAACAACTACTGCAGCTTCGAGGGCGTTCCCTTCGCCAAGCCCCCGCTGGGAGAGCTGCGCTTCAAGGCGCCCGTCGAGCCAGAGCCTTGGTCCGAGATCAAGCGCTGCACTCGGGAGCGCTCAAAGCCCTGCCAGGTGAACTTGGTGCTAAACCAAGTGCAGGGCAGCGAAGACTGTCTATATCTCAACGTTCACACAAGAGACGTAAGTTGATGGATTTCTCGCAGTTCGAGGCTACCTATGCCCACATATATTTCATATAATATATTCATTTCGCAGCTGCATCCACAAAAGCCTATGCCTGTTTTGGTCTGGATCTATGGCGGCGGCTTTCAAATGGGGGAGGCCTCGCGTGATCTCTACAGTCCAGACTACTTTATGATGGAGCATGTGGTGTTAGTCACCATCTCTTACCGCGTGGGCGTGCTGGGCTTTCTCACACTGGACGATGAGCAACTCGATGTACCTGGCAATGCTGGCCTCAAGGACCAGGTGCTCGCTTTGCGCTGGGTCAAGCGTAATTGTCACTTTTTTGGCGGCGATCCAGACAACATAACCGTTCTTGGAGAGAGCGCGGGCGGCGCATCCACACATTATATGATGCTGACCGAACAAACACGTAATCTCTTTCACAAAGCCGTGCTCATGTCGGGCTCAGCGCTTTCGTCCTGGTCGATGACGCCCAAAAATAATTGGGCCTATCGCCTGGCGCAAGCGACTGGCTTCACGAGTCCGCCGAATGATCGCAATGTACTGAACCATCTGCGTAGCTGTAAGACAAGCAGCATGCTGCGCATGGCCGAGGAGATCATTACCATGGAGGAGCGCCATCAGCGGAAGCTAATGTTCAGCTTTGCGCCAACCGTGGAGCCATATGAATCGGCGCACTGTGTGATACCCAAGCCACCGCTGGAGATGATGCGCAACTGCTGGGGCAACGAGATACCCATGATAGTGGGCGGCAACTCTTTCGAAGGCCTTCTCGTCTTTCCCGAGATTCGCAAGTGGCCAGGGCTGTTGTGCGAACTGGGCGACTGCGAGTTTGTAACTCCCGAGGATGCCGGCCTCAATGTGGAACAGCGTCGTGCCTTTGGCAAGCAGCTAAGAGCCGCCTACTTTGGCGACAAGCAACCCAGTCTTGCGACTTTGCTGGAATACTGTGATGTAAGTGGAGCATAGATAAACTTGGGCGCAAGACTTTTAACGCTTCATTCTCCATCTCTTTGCAGCTCTGCTCGTACAAATATTTCTGGCACAGCATACACCGCACGCTGCTGTCACGCGCCTTGAATGCCCCCAAGGTGCCAACATATTTGTATCGCTTCGACTTTGATTCAAAGCACTTTAACATAATGCGAATTATCACCTGCGGCCGCAAGGTGCGCGGCACGTGTCATGCCGACGATTTGTCCTACTTGTTCTACAATGCGGCAGCCAAAAAACTAAAGCGCCGCACAGCCGAGTTCAAGACCATAAGACGGCTGGTCTGCATGCTAGTGCAGTTTTCTGCAACCGGTAATCCCAGCACACCGCTAGCCGCGCAAGACACCACCGATGACGAGAAACCGGCTCAGCCCTGGCTGCCCATATCACAAGAGGATGCGGTGTTCAGGTGTCTTAACATTTCGCACGATGTTCAGGTGATGGATTTGCCCGAAGCCGATAAGCTGCGTCTCTGGGACAGCATGTACTTGGACAAGCGTCTGTTGTACTAGGCCCTAACGTCATATGCAGCCGTCGTTCGCGTTATCTCTGCTCTACACTAGGCTAGTAATCCGGACCGACGGACTGGTCAGCGAGTTGCCCAGAGGTGGCCTCAAAAGCGCAGCCCCAGCGCAAATCTGTTTGTAAATAGAGCTCTCTATAGCCAAGCTATCGAAAGTAAACAAACACATGCACAAACTTGTATGTTATATACAGAATCACTTTCACATTCGCATAATTCACTTACCACACATTGAACTAGAAAAAGAGCCTTCAATTTTTTGTGGCCGCCTTGGGCTATTTATATGCTATTTGCAATGTTATCAAATGGCAATATGCAAACACAGCATAGAATTTGTACAAAGTTTCGGATATTTAAACCTATTTTTTATAAACTAACAAGCTTAAGAGGATATTTTTTATTAAATATGAAAAGTGCAATCAACTAATATTTCACATGTTACGAAATAAACGAAAATATTTTATTAATTGTTAAGTTGAATGGAAAATTGTTTACAGCCGCTAGACTGTGTGTGTGTTCTGTGTGCTGTGTGTTTATATCTATTTATGTTTGTGCATATAAACCCGCTCAGCACACACACACACACATGTGCACATCTCAAACCCAATGGATACTTCACGGTGAGGTAGGTATGCAACGCTTTATGATATTAAAAATTCCACAATGCTCGCAGGCATGAACAATTTTAACAGCTTCACGCACACACACAAACCCACCAGAAATATGACAAAAACACAGTCCTATTCACTCGCTCCCACATACACATATGCATACATGGAAGAACACACCTGATTGTAACAAATAAAGAGACAGTTCGATAGAAATGCTCTCTGCAGCCAAAATTCCAAAAAAAATAATCTTCTAAAGTATTTTATGGTGTCTTAACATATTTTTAAAGTCACTTGATTAATACTATTCCAATCCAAAATTATCAAAAATAAAAAAAGGAAAAGCCAAGTGTCAAAGTTTAATTTAAATATTCTAAAACTAACCTTAACAAATCAAAAAGTGTTCCCTTTATCGTTTTTTTTTTTCAGGTGGATGTTAGGCGAAAGAAAATTCAAGACTTTAAAGATCGATTGGCAACACCCCAGATTGGAATCCCATAGGATTTTACTTTGGTGGTGTCAATTTGACACACACGATCCCCTAGTCAAAGAGCATCAAAAAGTTGGCTACACCTAACTTTAATGCGAGCTTGTTTATTTCGAAAATTGGGCTGAGTGCGAATCGAAACAATGCACGATGTATTTCCCGGCATATTTTTCGGCGGTGGCGATTATTCGTGCTTAAAACATAAACGTCAACCGGCGCCATCTCACTTAATATACTTTTTGACATTTTTTTTTTGTTGTCAATGACTCAACGTGTAGCTAGAACCAAATGACTTTGTAGTAATATGTTCATTTATAAGCTAGGAACAATTTAGGCGATACAAATTTTGAGCAATGGATTGGGCTATTTTGTTCTGTCTTTTCAGTCGACAGTTGTTGGTTTGTTTAAGCTAGGAGCATTATTTATTTTTAATAAAAACAAGTTTTTAGAAATTTATATTGTACACAAGGTGGCGATTAGAAAGGTGTCACATGGAAAAGATTGACTTATTAAGTCTTACTTCAACTACTTTTGAATCCATTTTTTTAAGAAATTGTAAGAGGCTTTAATTATTTTCGCAGTCAGTACATTAGGCAATGCTCACCAATAGGTATTATTTCTTCCTGTCACGTTCTGTGGGCTTGGGTGAAATTCAGCAGCAGCTGGAAATCATTCATGTTGGATTCAGTCGATGCTAGGATGTGTACGTATGTAATGAAATGACTGAGACTCCAAGTGCGTGTCACGCAAGTTAGTTGAATTATCTGAAAGCAACAGTGGCTTGGGTGTTGTAGCGGCTGTGAGAATATTGTTGGCTGTTGATTTGCTTTTATAAAATTCATGAAGCAATTTTTGAGGACACGAAAAGATTGTAAGCTCTGACCCAACGGATTGAACAGTGCACAACAGTCACGAACTTTTTATGGCGGCAAATAGCAGCTCCATTTCCGGCCCTTTAAAGGCAAGATGTGCGTTACGCTTGGTTTTCAACATTAAATTCGTGTATTACTAATAAATTTATAACACAGTTCAAATATAAAACAAAATTACTTTGCAAGATCCTTATGTAAGTTAGTCAGCAGAGCTTATATAGTATAATTACACACTATTTATACTAGCGCGTTTCGATTGTTTTTCCCAAGGAAAAGGATTTATTTATTTACTTATTTAATGTCAACTTTTAACAGTCGACGATAAAAGAAAATTAAGTTTTTGTTTTTAAATTTGATAAGCTTATAGATTTAACTAAAATATTTGTATTTTAATGGAACCATATTATATATATATATAGATTTTTTTCTTTCTTAGAGTTTTTATTTAAAATCTGCCTGAAGAGGCAATAATTAAATTTAATCGTGGTACATTGATAGTTTATATATAGTAATACATTGGTGGGTTATTTATTGTCTATTGTTGAGTTGTATGGAGGTCGAGTGGGTGGTTTCTATTGAGGCGTCTAGTGGTGGTGCAGTTCACCCAGGGGCTGTTGAGCTCGGCATGGATGATGAGCTTTGAATATGATACGCAACGCTTTGTTTTGTAGCCTTTGAATTTTTAGCCGGTTAGTTCTGCTGGCTGTGCCCCACAGCTGAATACCGTAAGTCCAGGTGGACTTCACAATGGATTTGTATATCAGCAGTTTAACGCTTAACTTGAGTTTTGAGCTCCTGCCTATTAGCCAGTGGAGTTTGGTTAATTTTTCTTCCGCTTGTTTGCGTTTGAGTGCAAGATGGGAGCCCCGGGAGAGCCTTCTGTCTAGCTTCATTCCTAGATAGTTTGGCGTAGGCTCCCGTGCAATAGTAGGCTGGCAGGCGGGCAGTCACCTGGCCGCAAGCTGAAGGTGGTGTGGGTGGACTTTTCAGAATTTACTGTTATGTTCCAGCGACCAGCCACGTGCCAAGCATGTCTAGTTGCCTTTGCATCAGCTGAGAGGCTTCACTGGGGGATGTGGCTGAAGCGAGGAAGGCAGTGTCGTCAGCGTATGTGGCAGCTATAAGAATCAGTTGAAATCGCTATAGAGCAGAAGAATTTTTTCATAAGTCAAAAATAAAAAAGAACCCTTATTTCTTTAAAGGAAAATTAATGTAAACACCAAGAAAACTTGGGGATTCTATATGTTTAGGACATTAGGAAACCAAAAACATATTTTCTCTCTTATACGTTACTGATTTCTATTCGAATGCTTAAAAACACTGGTTAGAGTAAAAATATACAAATAAATAAATAACCTAGTTACATTATTTTAATAACACCGCCACCACCGATGCACTATATTTCATCTGATACCCCTCGATCTAGTGTCTAGATAGATAGCAACGTGCTCTGTCATAGGACTCACCGAAAATCATAACAGAGTTGAAGGCATAAAGGGAAAAGGAGAGCTTTCGTCTCCCAAATCATTGTCATGTAAATCAGGCGGTAACGTAATGAAATAGCAACAAAACAGCATGGAACAGCACACTGGAGAGAGCTAACCACCTGTGCTATCTCTAGGCTCACATGTCAAATTCAAAGTCTCAACCGAAATTCCACTCTTCTCCACCAGAAGAGAATCCACATCTCAATGCTGGTCGGATCCCTCACGGTGCACTTTCATCTCATAGACACACACGCCATGAGACTGAGAGTGCTTCACAACGATTTTAGCAAAACTTGCAATTGTGAAGAAAGCGTGACATCTGGCCTGCACTTAGCGAGAGACAATTTCCTTGAGGTTCGCATTTATAAACGACCTTTTGGAACTTGCTGAAACAGGAAAAAACTATTTACTTTTCGTTTTATCTAATAATTGGTTCAGCGGGGAGGGAAGAAGAATTTAAGAGGGATTTAGTGGTAGCACTAAGGTTGGCCTATATACGGCGAGGGCAACAACTATACCAGTCACTCCAAACTTAACCTCGACTAAACAAAATAAAGCCAACATTTTATAATAATAATCCAAAATTGTTTATTTTCTTAAAAGAATTACTATAAATAAATCAAAATATTTATGGATTGTTATGAAACTGTCAAGACGCAGCTATTAAAAGTTGATTTCTGATAAATCCTTGCGAATTTCGATTTTGGTAAATGCATGTATAGTGCTTATACCTTAGAGAAACTCAATTGCAAACAGATTGTGCCATACAAACTGCCGGATTCAATAAAAGATCAGGCGAGGCGCTTAAATTTAATTTATTAAATTAATTTACTGCTCGAAATTACCAATTTGCGCTGACTATGCCAGAAATAGGTAAAAACGTTCAATTGTTGTAATTGATTTATTTACGTACATATGTAAAAAAAAAAACAAAAAAAAAGAGTATTATATGTTAAGGCACGAGATCGAGAAGAGAGCATAAACTGTCAGCTGTGACTACAATAGAATGACGTAGAGCGAGATTAAGCAATCAAGTTCAGCTCTTGCTCTTGAAAAAGCTTTAGTGCGCCCACAAAAAAGCACACGCTGAATTAAGTGTCATCCGCACACATATACGTACTTATGTATATTCACATACATATATAGGTCTGTGACTATGTTTGTATGCCCATAAGTCACGAGAGTTTATGTTAGCCCCGGTGTCTATGTATGTATCTTATAATGGTTGAAGCATTGCCCAAGGTCATTTTAGTAGAATTCGCTTTAGTTGATAGAAATCAAAAAATGCCGGGAGCTTTTGGAATTTCTCGCAATATTGTTTTATTAACACTAATTAACTTTGATTTTTGGCAGCCCCGGTGCATTGCGTGCCGTCTAATGGAGAACTATGCGATTAGCTTAGCTTTTATATCGCGTGCTAAGACTAGCTGACTGACTAACGGTAAAAGGCCATAACTAACTATAATTGCTTGGTCATAACAGTGAACTGACCCAAATTGAAAAATAGTAATGTTGCAAGCATTAAAGTACAAAGAGCTTTTAGGAAAAGTTGTACATGTATAGTTTGAATGTAAGAAAGCTTTTTGAATGAAGTGAATTATCAAGGATTTGCATGTATGTATATATGAAAGTATTCATATACATAAATCAGCTGTTTGACTTAAACATATATTTACAGATCCTTGTTTGAATCGGCTTTGTTTACATTACCTAATGACTTGGCATTAACAAGAGCGTAGCCGAGAATGGGTGAGAATTTCATGAAAATCTATGACGTTTCTTTTTTGAGCTTATTTGTTCATTTCGAATCAATTTAAATATCATATTCTTAAAAAGTAATAACAAAATAACTTAAGAACAAGAAGGGTAATATTTTTGCTTACAATTACTTAGAATTCATTTTTTAATAAGCTTTTGGGATTTCTATGAATTTCCGTGAGTCATAGCTGAAATGTTCCGGAAAGAAGCATATGGCCTTATCAATACGATTTATTTACTTTTTTACTTTTTATATGATTTTTGCAGAAAGATTACACAGCAACACAGACATGAACACAACAAAATCAAAGTTAACACAAGCAAATTATCGGCCACTTAACAGCTCGACAAGAGTCCACAACTATTATTATTTGCTAACTGATAAGAGCACGCGTGTAATTGTAGCAATCACTCAGTATCCATCGATGACTCAGTGTGAATCTATAGACGCAGCCCAGGGATGGCCTAAGCTCTAGTTCTTATAACTACGTATGAAAATACATATACATATATGTACTTATTTATTCTATTGCACATACATACATACATGCATATGTATGCACATGTGGACGAAAAATTCGTACACATATGTATGTATGTATATATGTATGCATATATGAGATAAGCGGCACACATGCCTCTTTGATTGCGACCCGTAGAGAAGCATGATTAGTTAGTGGTTTTGAGTAAGTCCCCTGAGCAGTAGCAACAAGCGAATTCACAGCAACAACAATGAGAATACAACAATAAGAAATAAACGAAATATTCTTGAGTTCTCTTTATGCTTGAAAGTTTGAACACAGAAGCTCTGCTGTGCGCCATGTGCTTAGAGCTTTTCCTCTGAGCTTTTTCCGTCTGGTGCTCTGAAAACAGTTGACGCGCTGCTCTCATAACAAACGGACGTTGCAATAAAAGTTCAAAACTTTGCAGCTGAATTAAAACCCATCTATAGAATCAACAGCTAGCAAGCGCAACAAACACAAGAATTTATTATAAACTATAGTAGAGCTGTTTTAAATTTCTTGCTTAGCAGCTACCATTTAAATTTCGCGTGGCGTTTCGTTTTATAGTTGCGCGTATTGAAACCAAAAGTTATGTGATAAGAAATTCGTGTGCTTTTTCGCAGTGAAAGTGTCCTGCGTGTTTGTGCTGGTGTGTATATGCTGTAGTGCGCAGGACTTGCCATTGAAAGCTTCTTATCAAAAATAAGCTGCTGGCCGCAGCCTATTGTCGCTTCTCAAGGCCACGGAAACATCTGGCGCACACTTGAAAACAAAACAAACCAAAAACAAACCAAATAAGAGTTATAGAATAACACAAATTTTTATATAAGCTTCGTTGCCATATTCTTTTATATAAATAATTGAACTGCTAGCTAAAAACTCGCCGTAAAAACCAATTTAAAGATGTCTTCCATGGCTGCATTTGATCAAATAAAAATTGGACTCAAGTAAGTTATACAATTTTCAAAATAATATTAATATTATTACTATAAACTATATAGTCTTATGGATTAAGAAATCGGTATAAATAAATTTTATATACATACGTATGTATTTAGGTAGGAAATAGTTTTTCTTAACTCTGATAAAATATAAAATTTACAAAAATTGTTGAGCTTTAATTTAGCATACTTGATCTTTCGGGAATGAAACTTTCATAGGGCTTAAGTTCAGTTTTTATGGTCTTGTTTATAAACGAATAAGCGAAAACAAGGGTGTCATCCTAAAACTTTCATTCTATATTTGAAATATCTTTTATATTTAATCGATTCGCTTAAGAAGTGACTTCTCTATACTTATGTTCAATTATATATAGTATGTACGCAAAAATATAAATAAATACGTATATGTTTTGTATATAGTATGTTCGACAAACTAAAGCGACAATTGCATTGTGCATTGTATATGAAATATCGGCAGCTGTAGTAAAATAAAAAGCTTTGGTTTAGATCATCATTTCCATATCCTGCTCTATTTGCCTAGTTAATTGTCTTTGTTGCACTATAATCGTATTACATAGTGTTGGCTTGGCGAAAATGACATCAGCGAATAGTGTCATCAGTGGCAGAAGCAAACTAAATTACAAAATGATTTAATTTTCTCATTGACTAGTTATAGAAAGAAATGTTGATCAGTGAATGTTTTTAAGATCTCTATATACATATATATGTATATTCAAATATAAATGTATAACTTTTTGTTACAATCCAATCAAATGATAAAATATTAATTATTAATTTAATTAAAGAGCAGAAGTCAACTTTTGTTTATTTTTACAAGATAAGGATAGAGCACAGGTGTAAGCTCATTACAGCAGGCGGCACTAAACTGCTACCATAATACCAGCATTGTTCTGGAAAATGTCCTGCTGCAAATTACGCCTTACGCAAAATTTGACAGGTAACAACACCACAGGAGCTCTAATTCTCCTACGCTTGCCTAGGGAGCACAGCTGGCTGGTGTTGGCGTCATGCCGTTCTATTGATTCCGAGAACTTTGTAATTTGCCTACGTAACAAGCAAAACATAAACACATAAGCACGAACTGCTGAGCTCAGAGCGCTCTCATTACGAGCCCTTTTTGTTTAGCTGTATCTGGTGGCACTTAAACTGCGCAAATAATTAGGTAGCATGCCGCATTGAAAACTGCTCTAAATGAGGCTCACTGCTGTCACAAAAACAAAAAAGAACACAAACACAATTTATGTAAATTTATCTATTGTACAGAGCTTAGGCTGAGTCATACCTACATATAAGCTTACGTAGGCAAGATATTGCAAGAAGGGGCAAAAGAGATTGTGCCATGAGATCAGCCTGAGCAACAGGTTTACGATTTGAGCCACATAGACGAGACAACCAAATAAAGTTGTCAAAACAGTTGCCCAAGTAATAAACGATGAGCTCGGTCTGTTAATATGAGAATCGTAATGTGCTTTCAAGTAATAAAAAAGTGTTTAGTATAAATTACAAGTAATAATTTAAATTTTTCAAAATAAAATTTGCATATTTAAATGCAGGCGTGATTTATACCATTTTACTTGACAAACGCATTTGTTATCACATACGTATGTACATACATTATTTATTCATTTTTTTCGTATTCATTGAGCATCTAAAAATAAATTATACCTAATATAAAGACAAATATCGACGTCTGTTTGTTTTCAGTGAAAGCCTTCAAAGAACAAGTTTAAGTTTTAAATAAAGTTTATATTGAACAGCATTATGTAGGGCTACAAGCTGATCGCTTTAATAAAGAAACATTTAAAATTCACCGAGCAATTGACGGTAATTCGACATACAATTAAATTAAATAAAATTGCTCTATGATTTGGCCTTGGATAATTTGTTAATTTGCAAATGTTTTCTGGCAGTTGAACAATTCTTTTTATAGTATATTCTTGTTGCCAGTTATTGTTGAAGATTTTTGATCTTTTGCTGATTTCATGTTTGTCTACGTAAAATATACTGTACACAAAAATTTCCTCATATAGACTATATGTTTTGTGTTTCTTTTATTCAGACTATATATACCTCATACGCCGCGTTTGCGCTGCCCCAAAGCAAAAAATTGTGGGCCGCTTTGTACGTGCATTTGTCGTTGTCGCTCTTGTTTAGCTATTGTGCTGGTCGCCCACACATATATGTACATAAGCACACATGTATGAGCGTATGTGTGTATTCGTCAAATTTATTTAATTTAGCCGCGTTATGTTTATTTTTTATACACTTTGACATTTTTGTAAAATATGGAAAAGGGTATTATGAAGTTGCTGGCAGACCCCACAAAGTATATATATTCTTGATCAGCAATACATACTGAGTCGATATAGCCATGGGTCCGTCCTGAATGTTTGCAGCCACCTGTTACTTCAGCAACTATAAGAGCTGGAGCAACCAAAGTTTGGTATATACATAGGTGCTCCTATATCCAAACCGAATCGCTTTTATTTTATTTATTTTTTAAACAATAAAAAAAATATTTAAATCTAAAAAAAAATTCACAAAAACGGCTTGGTTATGGTTTTTGACCGATGCTGAATTTTAAAAAGTTCGGTTTAGTAACTTAGGAGTTATTCACATTCTAATTTTCAATATAGACAGCGGGGTGCGCTTGCTGATGCGTGATACAAACGTCGCTGCTGACGCTACAGCGAAAAAGAGTTGTGACGCGTTAGCTGTTTTGTGTGTATGTGTTTGTGAGTGCATGCGTGTGTTTGCTGTGATGCTCTAGTCAAAGTGTATCTAAAAGTTGGTGGCGCCCAACTTTAATTTGTCCACTTGTTTTTCATACACTTTGGCACTTGGTATGAGTTGGAAAAGGTATCTTTAGATTGTGCAGAGGCATGAAAAGTTAAAAAAGATTACCAATCTTATTTTGTTTCTGGAGCGTAGACAATATGAGTTGATTGAATCTTGTAAGTCGCTGTACATTTGTTGGCTCATGTAAGTTTGTTGCATTTCTGTTGGCAAAGTGTATCACCAAGTTGGATGCGTACAAATTAACTGTGAAAGTTTTTTTTTTCATTTTTTGTTTAAAGCTTTTGTAGCAGACACAAAAAACGGCTTGAAAGCAAAATTAATGAAAGAATCGACACAACAGCTAAATTGTTTGTATTAAATAAGTATGTGCATACATATGTGAACATAGGTATTATACATTGATACGTTTATCAATGCAAATTGATAAATAAGTAAAATTTGTGATCTTTTGTAGGTTTAGGTTGAATTCTTATTGAAGCAACGACCAAATCATAGACCTCAGAATGTTCAAGTACATTTATAAATTTCAACCCCAGTGCAAGCTTTAAAGGCAACTACCTTGAATGTTAGCCTTGCGGCAATTGTAAGCTTGCATTTCATTCATATTCAGGATAAAAAGCTTTTCGCAAAGCTTTTGACGCCTTCCAAGGTCAGCGTAAATATGTAACAAAACTTATATATGCAAACAAATGTACATATATCACAATTTGTCTGGCTGTAAAATGGTTTTATGCTTGTTACAGCATAAGGTAACATAGATATAGCGAATGCTAGAGTTGCAGAAGCCTTTTGGCCAAGAGCTTTGTCTGCTTGCTTTCGATATTTTTTGTATGCTTAGACTTTGTGCCTTGGATTCACTTGTCTGGGACAAATCCCTGATAATGCGAATGGGGAAATATTACAGCTTAGTATGAGTATGAGTATGTGGAAAATTAAAGCAAATCATTACGGCATAGTCTGATGCAGCCTAAGCTTATCACTAGAGGCCAGATTACGCTGTACACGTTGAAACGTGAGACAGGGCGAGAACAAGCTACAGACATAATGAGAACTGACAACAATTACAGTGTGTTCAAAAATTTATGTTCAAACATTAAAGTCTTCAATCTTTGAGATTCTTCGGATATTCGTATGTATAGTGTGGGTTTAACTTTATTTTTTTATTTTCATACTACAATATATTTTTTGATTATTTATACATTTATGCCTGGGCATAGAGGCTATTAGTTTATAAATTATACTCGGTTGATTTTCAAGTTACCGATCTCCTACAATGAAGTAAAGATTCGGCTAGATGGGCAGCTGATTTTACTTTAATTAAAGAAAATAAATACTTATACTTTGCTGGACATAAAAGTTCGTATGAAGTCATTAAGTCCATTCCTAGAATCCAAAATAAAGTGAAACCGTTGAAAATGTTTTATTTTTATCTCAGACTCTCAAAGCACGTATTTTAAGTTAAATAAATAATGCAGAAAAAATTGCAATTTCTAAAGTGCTGACAACATATGTATATAGATAAATTCGCGAATAATTTTAACAATTTACATACATAGTTATTGCCTGTTGAAAGGTGAAAACGTATTCGATAAATTTGCTTTTGACGTCTGCGGCTTTTACTTTTTGCGCTGATCTCCTGAGGACAAAATGATGGCAATGCGAATGAAAATGTTGAGAGCATCCATGTAAATGGCTAAAGCGTGGTTGATGGGATCAAAGCGAACGTAGCCGTGCTCTGGATAGCTCTCAGCCGCCTTTACAACGCGCTGTGTGTCGTAGAGCAAAAAGCCGCTGAACAGTATCAGTCCGCCGTAGAGCGACATGGAGGCCAGACCGGCGCCGAGGGCTGTGGTGGGTGGCAGCCACATGGAGGCCAGCGAGGAGGCAAACACCAATCCAAGTCCAATGGCCAATGGACCACCGATGGTCAAAAACTTTTCGCTTGGCGCACAGGCTGCCACCGTGGAGAGAGCGCCGACTATGCCGCCAGTGTAGAGCAAGGCTCGAACCAGAATGGGACCGCCCAAGAAGCATATGGGCGCTATAACTGCGCCCAAAACCCCGCAGTGTAGCGCCCAGGCGAGCTGCTTGGCTCCCAGCCCCGGCTCGTAGGTCAAGCTCTGGCACAAAGCACCCGTGCCCATCACCAGACCAAGCGTAATCAGCGAGGCCATCCAGCCGCTGCGCATAATCAGATTGAGCATTGCATCTGATTGGAAAACAGCTGCCGCTGAGGCGGCAGTCACGGCACAGGAGGCGCCAAAGTAGGCGTAGGTGGCATGAATGCGGTCGCGCACGTAATGGGGCCACATGACCGAGTGATCGTAGATGCTTGGCTCGTGCGACAGGCCGAAGCCATAATAGCAGAGCGCCACAAGACCCATCAGCGCTGCACCCGCCGCCGCTCCCTTGCCCATGGAGTACGCATTTTCCGTTGGTGGTCCCATGAGTCGTTCCTTAAGCGAGGGTCCACGTGTGCGCTGATCCAGGTGTGATCGGTCGCGCGGTCCACGCGAGCCCTCCGAATACCAGCGCATTATATTGGGGCGACCTGGTAGCAGCCATTTGCTTGGCTTAACAGCTGGTAAATCCTTGGAGTTGATATGGCTTCTGGTTGTCTGTAAAGTCGATTTCCATAGCCTTTGGCTAACGCTGGGCGATCTGAATAGTAAGCGCGTCGATCTGGCGGGAAGGACATGTGTGAGCCGTGCCAAAAGCATTTTAATGCGTCAAATGAACTGTCGTTATATTTTGAATATTATTTGGTGTTGAATTTTGAAGCACACATATGGTGTATCCCTTGATCTTTAAGCCAAGGCATGCTGATCTGAAAACAAAACCGCTTTTATTTGTTCAGCGAATAATATTCATGAATCGAAGCAAAATATAGTAAGGCTTGACATAATACCAGAATAAAACAAGTGGGCAAATTAAAGTTGGGCGCCACCAACTTTTAGATACACTTTGACTAGGGCAACACATACACACAAAACAGCGTACGCGTCACAGTTCGTTTTCGCTTGTAGCGTCAAGCGCGAACGCCGCCGCTGCGTCGGCAGCGACGTTTGTATGGCTCGTTAGCACATGCACCCCGCTGTCTATATTGAAAATTAGATTGTGAATAACTCCTAAGTTATTAAACCGAACTCTCTTAAATTTTCGGCATCGGTCAAAATCATAACCAAGCGTTTTTGTGATTTTTTTAGATCTTTAAATATATTGCTTAATATCGTGTTTTTTTCGATTTGCCGTGGAGGGGGGGAGGAAATAAAAAAATAAAAAAAAACGTTTGGGTTTGGATTTAGGAGCACATATATACCAAATTTGGTTGCTGTAGCTCTCATAGATGCTGAGAAACAGTTGCTCAAACATTCAGACGGACGGACAGACGGACATGGCTATTCGACTCAGCTCGTCGAGTGACAAAATAT
The DNA here is from genome assembly GCF_011750605.1 of Drosophila busckii. NCBI lineage: Eukaryota > Metazoa > Arthropoda > Insecta > Diptera > Drosophilidae > Drosophila > Drosophila busckii. The sequence goes on along the minus strand of NC_046607.1, from coordinate 324,790 downwards.
ATATACTTGTGGTCTGCCACGCCTCCTTCTCCCTGTTACATACATTTGAGGAACTTCATCATACCCTTTTCCATTTTTTACAAAAATGTCAAAAATATATAAAACATAAATTTATAGTTAAAGTTAACTTGATTTAATAAATATTTAAAATAAATGTTCAGAATTTTGATATATTGTATAATGCAGCGAAATCTTGTGCCTTTTCTTTATCTCTATCGAGAAAATTGTAAGATTCAGTTTTTTCTCGCTTGCAAGAGTAATTTCTAATTTCGGCACTTGCTCTATTCAATTGGTTGATGCTCATCATTTTCTCTCACCTTCCGGTTGGAAATCTTTGTCAAAAATACCTGAATGCAGAGACTAAAGTTTTTAACAAATACTTACATATATTTATGTATTTATTTACTTACAACTAGTTTCATCTGACAAAATCAGTAGACACCCGCTTTGCCTTATCAGCGATTTCTAGGCATGATTCTAAGAAATACTACATCGCAGAGCTGAGAAAAACAAGAAATTTGTTTGTAAAAAAAAATGATCATGAGAGCTCTTGCCCAAACCGATCTAAAGTTTATTTAGCTCTTCTGTCGCTGTCGTCACAATTTGTCGGAATCTGTTTGCGCCCAATGACAAACGCGTAAATCTGTTTTGTTTGTGAGTGGGTTATAACAGCTAGAAGCAAAAAATTTAATGAATGAATAAAGGAATAAGCAATGAACTCTTAAATGGGAAAATATACTATTTTCCATTGTTAATTTGGTGACATGTTGTGGGGATTATTGCGAGATAGAAATTATTGAGATAAGAGCTCTAATTTAACTGCTATTCACGCACACATCCACAAAGGATGCATAGGTCAGGTGTGTGTGTGTGTGGGTGTAATAAAGTGAAATGGCTGCGACACACGCAAAGCCAACATTAGAGTACAGCTACTTTAATTTTTTTATGGCCTGTGTCCCGTCATAATCATTATTTATATATTGACCTTACTATTCTTTTATAGGCTCTCGCCATTAACTTTAGGCGTTACGCTGGAATAAATTTAATTTAAAAGTTCAGGGCCACACAATCAAAAATCACATAAAATATACACTTAGAAAATATAAATATACATTTATAGTATATAATTTAGAAAACAAGCATGTAAGCAAGCCCCACAGCGCCACCTAGCGTTCACTCAGCATTGACGCCTGTCCGCTGCTCTCTATATAGAAAAACTAGAATCGGAAATTATCATCGATCGACAGAATTTCTCCATCTGCATTTTAAATACAGAAATGTCGAAGCGATAACAAAGTGGATGACAGCGCGATACACCAATATGAAATATTTCTAACGCCTTTGCCATTGGAGAATTAGGAGAATTTGGTACGCTTTACAAGCAAATATGCATACATAATTTCAATTTAAGTCACGTTTCACTTGATGAGCTCACAATTAACTGTAAGCGCAGATTTGTGCAATAATTGCTAATTTCAATATTAATAATTGGCAAGCTTTTATTCTTAAATTCAAAAATTATATAGGTTGGGTTCATATTTAAGATTAGGGTACATTTTTAGGCCCCCTAAGCGATTAGAAAATGAACATATATACATATACATATATATTTTCATAAAAATGGCAAACGGAAATATATTTTTAGCTGATACCAAAATGCTTCAAAGCAAACACCTGGCCTAGCTCGCGACGAGATTTTTACGTTACTGATCGAAAATTCTCATTATCTCCAAGTTTGCTGATAAGTATTATCGAACAAAATATAAATCAGACTACCAAAGATAGTAACAAGCTCATTTTTTTTCTGAAGAATTATGATTTTTGTATTCATATTCATATTATGGTTCTGTTTTCACAGAATGGTCGACTTCAAGGTGCAACAGCGTCGATATCGCACCAGTGAAAAGACTGTCGTCAGTACTACATATGGACCCATAAAGGGTGTCAAGCGCAAGTCCATTTACGGCCAATCCTACTTTAGTTTCGAGCGCATACCCTTTGCCAAACCACCGATCGGCGAGCTCCGCTATAAGGCGCCCGAGCCACCAGAGATTTGGACTGAGGTGCGCAGCTGCACATCACAGGGTCCAAAGCCATTGCAGAAGCACTTTGTGTTCGAGATGACAGACGGCTCCGAGGACTGCCTTTACCTCAATGTCTACACAAAGAATGTGAGCAGAGCCGAGCATTAAACTTTTGTTTTTTTGTAATATGCCTGGCTTTGCTTTTCAGTTAAGTCCCACCAAACCCATGCCTGTCATGGTCTGGATCTACGGCGGTGGCTTTCAGTTCGGGGAAGCCTCGCGTGAGTGCTATAGTCCGGACTATTTGCTGCGCGAGGATGTGGTTGTCATATCGATTAACTATCGTCTGGGTCCACTTGGTAAGTACTTGAGGGATGTTAATGAATGAAATGTATTTTATATATATGTCGATTGCCAGGCTTTCTATGTCTGCAAGATCCTGAGTTCGATGTGCCTGGCAATGCGGGGCTCAAGGATCAAGTGCTGGCCCTTCGGTGGGTCAAGGCGAATTGCTTGCGCTTTGGCGGCGACTCCTCGAATATAACCCTGTTCGGCGACAGCGCTGGCAGCGCCTCAGTGCACTATATGATGATCACAGAGCAGACGCGTGGTCTCTTCCACAAGGCCATCTGCATGTCTGGCAATACGTTGTCGCCTTGGGCGGTGACGCCTCAGCGCAATTGGCCGTATCGTCTGGCCCAGCAGGCAGGCTACACAGGCGATAATGCGGAGCGCGAGGTCTGGGAGTTTTTAAAGAGCGCCAAGGGCTCGGACATAATCAAGGCAAATGGTGAGCTCTGCATTGATGAGGAGAAAAAAGAACGTATTGGCTTCTCCTTCGGCCCTGTCATTGAGCCGTATGTGACCAACCACAGTGTGGTACCCACCAAGCCCATCGCTATGATGCGCACTGCCTGGAGCAACAGCATACCCCTAATATTGGGCGGTGTGTCCAACGAGGGCCTGCTGCTCTACTCAGAAACAAAGACGAATCCAAAGTGTCTTAACGAGTTGGGCGACTGCCGCTACGTGGTGCCCATGGAGCTTAACATGGATCGCGATAGTGAGCTGTGCCGAGAATATGGCGAGCAGCTGCGTCAGTGCTACTACACCGATAAGACGCCCAGTCTGGACACGCTCCATGAGTATCTGCAGGTGAGTGCTTAGCTAGCCAAAGCTCTGTGAGAATACTTAATTCTCTTTGGAAATTTTCAGATGGTATCGCATGAGTATTTCTGGTTCCCCATCTATCGCACAGTATTGTCGCGCTTGGAGCACGCACCGAGCGCCCCCACCTATTTGTATCGCTTCGACTTTGACTCGAAGCACTTTAATCATCTGCGCATACTCAGCTGTGGGAAGAAAGTTCGTGGCACATGCCACGGCGACGATCTCTCGTATCTCTTTTACAATTCTCTAGCACGCAAGCTTAAGAACCATACCAGAGAGTACAAGTGCATTGAGCGCTTTGTAGGCCTGTGGACGCACTTTGCGACGCATGGTAACCCCAATTTCGACCCGGAGCAGTCAGATTTGTGGCAGCCCGTGTCTGCGGCTGCACTCGAAAAGCGGCAGCTCAAGTGCCTTAATATCTCCGATGAGCTGAAGATCATCGATGTGCCCGACTTGCATCAGCTAATGGTCTGGGAGAGCTTCTTTAAGCGTGATGAGCTGATGTGAATTACAAATGAGTTTATAGCTTTATAGCAGTGTAGTCTTTATGTTGAGACAGCGCCAAGCGTTGTTTTTAATCCAAACTACTAAGCATAGTTACGATAATATTTTGAAAAATGCAGATGCTACGTCTATACATAGTATGTGTTATTTAGTTCCCCAGCTGTTTTAAGAACGTTAAAATCGTTTTAGTGTCTCTCGTAGATAAAAATTTATAAGTTTAGTGCAATGTGAATGAGTGTAGCCCTAACTCTCATGCTAAAAGTCGCAACTGAAGTACCTTTAATACATAGTGACATACACAACTAAGAAAGCGTACAGTCGAGGAACTTATGCCCAAATAAGTCAAGTTATGCTAAACGAATATGTTCCTTATGTCTTTCAACTGATGAAATCCAAATGTATATAGGCTGTAATATTTCATTCTAGTTGTTGCCACTTAGGCTATGATTTGTATTCTAAAAGTAACGTGCTAAAATTCTCTCATATAAAATACAACAAGAAATAAGCATATATACATACATATGTATGTAGGGTATAGATATATATTTTTTAAACAATATGTTGGGCAGTTGAGCTCATGAATAATATAAAACCCGTTTAACTTTAACGCTAGGCGTTTGCATGCTTAATAATTATACTTTGTATGCATACATATGTATTCGATTATTTGAACACGTACAACACCAGTCCAAGTTTTACATACATATTTAGGAATATAATTCTTGTTAGTCTTTTTAAATGCATATATTTATATTCAAGAAGAAAAAAGGAGAACGCTACAAAATTTATTTAGGAAATATTGAAAATGTTTAAAATGTCTGTTGACTCAAAACACCTTTAAGCTGTTATTGAATGCACAAAGCTAGAACTAAGTGTTTCTAATTGTTTTCATAGATTCCACAAAGAGCGTTAAATGTATTTTTAGCTCACTAAATTCAATTCCTACAAGCTTCAAATGTAATGTGATGCAACTACAAATATTTTAATAAGATAAAAATCGGAACTTTATGACAAAATTTGAAAATAAACGTATTTCAACCACCTGACATTGTTCTCTGTTCATTTTATACAACAACAAAAACACAATAATATGAATTGTTTTCAGAAATTCTTAAAAACTTAGAGAGCTATGAGAAAATTTATTCATGTTCTAACGCGCATTCGTCTGATCAAAGCAAAGGGGAGTACCATTCATACTAACAATGATTATGTGCAAAAGTAAGTAGAATATCAAGAAAAAGCAAGGCACCGGCCTTGATATAGATATAGATTGACGTCAGTTTAACCGTTGCATTTATCAACATTTTGTTTCGACTTCTTGTTCGCTCTTTTTATTATTTATTTCTGACTACTGAACATTTATCGTGAATCACGAGTCCGATTGATTGTTATCCATAAGAGTGTTACCAGGTGAGCCTTTTTTTTTTGCTGTATCTATTCTTTTTTATTTTTGTAAATATTTTATGATTATTATTTGATTATTTGAAATTATAATAAAAAATCCACGGTATCATGTATGCAACAGACCTAATAAATTTTTAATTAGCAAGATAAACTGAGTCGATTAGGCGGTATGAGCAACAAGCAAGAGCTCGTGAAACCAAATTTTTTTTTGAATCTACTCTTATTTTTCCACTAGAAAGGTCTTATTTTTTAAAATTTAATTCCTTCCACAGAACTTAAGAATTTAATTTTAACATTAATGAAAACTAATATTAGTTAAATATCGCAAACAGAGGCCGTAGTTTACTGCATTTTATATACAGACAATTTTTGATAATCATTATATATTATTTATATTAAAATTTTATATTTATTTATACATTGCTTACAAATAATGATCAGGAGTAACATGGGTGTATTACGTAAATAAATAGATATTTTCGACACAGTTTATTTAGCCTGTTAAGAATTATATTGACTTTTTAACTTAGGATTGCAAAACTATAGTTTGCACTACCTTACGAGGCAAATTGTGTTAATAGGTAAAACTAACTGTTTTAAATGCATTTTATTATAAAACAGACTGTGTTACCGATTTTCTATTAGTTAATTTTGTGACTTATTCAAGTTAAGTATGGGCATGCAATTAGAATTGTTTTACCTGATACTCCTTAGGTAACAATAAATATAATAGTGTATTATTTGAGGGATTCCTTTTTTTAATTTTTGGGTAATTCAAATTTTTGTTTTAGCTTATTATCAACCTGGACGCATCTTGTAGTCTGCCAATATCTGCCAGATCCTGATGTTATCACTGAGAGTGAGCCCGCGCATACAACGCCAGATGATTTTCATTTTTGAATTCAAAAAATGTAGTCTAAAACTTGTTCAGATGTTAAGCGGAAGGAATTAGCATTAGCTAAATAAAATCGGCTCTTTTTGCATTAAACTAGTAGAAACACCAACAACATGATGATCAGTTCGATTTAAGTGGTGAGGTGTGGGGTGGGTAGTGTAATGTCAAAGTGTATAAAAACTGGCTCAAGCTCAACTGCGTACCAGTTAAAAGTGAAAATACGAGCCAACTGGCGTCGACAGACTTCTTACGAAGTGTACGGAGGTAAATAATAATAATCGATACGCCGTAAACTTTTAGTCTTCACTGTGGGTTCGTTGCACCTCGTCAAAAAAGCCTAATTCAATGAGTTTTTTTTTGTATTTAGTTGAGACATAAATATATTGCTGTTAACGCTGTGATTTTATTTATGTGTGACCATATTTTTATTATCTATAAAGCATCTATAGACTTTTAACTCAAAAACATTGGATTTACATTTAGATATATATACATAAATTAAAATCGTGTATCAAACCAGCTCTATATAATACATTCGACTGTTACTTTGCAGTGATGATCAATGAGCATTTGAAATTGCTACAGAAAGCTCCGAAAAACTTTTTGCCACAGTAGGGCTATAGAAAGGTATATATTTTTTTTTATAAAAAAGCTTTTTGCATAGAAAACGTAAAGACAAAATAAAAGCTTAAAGTGCGCAGCTGGTAACCGGTTAAGAGCGTATCAGAGAAGACGAAAAGAGCTGGAGCAAGAGCGTAAGTGAGTTGCGTTTCGTTTGTTTTTATTCCGCTTCCGATTTGTTTTGAGTTTTCTTGAAGCAACGATACCGGTATCCAACGTTTTTGCTTTCCCTTTCTCTCATAGTCATTCTCTCAGCTGTCGCTCTGATCACTCTATCTTTAGTCTGTTGCTAGCGTTCGTGTTTAGCGGTTGTGTGACTGGAGTGTGTCTCCCAAATCTTTTGTTCGCGTGTGTGAACTGGAATTTAACTGCACACATATGTACATATGAATAGAAATTTGTAGTATAAATGTGTTTACATTTGTACTTGCATATGAACTTTATAGTGTGTAGTGGCGTAAAGTTTTGCAGTTTGTTAAAGCGAATTCAATGCTAAAACATCAAAAAAGCGATCAAATATATTGTTAAATCTTTGACTAAGCAATACAATGGCCGTGCGTTTCATGGATATGTTAAAGCTCACCTTTAAGTAAGTCTTTACCATCGCATTTATACCACTAAAATGAAAAGTTTTCGTTTGTTGTTGTTTTCTTTGCTGTGCGTGTTTCATGCTTTTGCTGATTTCTTGTTCAATCGTTAGTCGCTCGTCTCACTTACTACACGTACACTTGTGTATCTGTATCTACTACATACATATGTATGTATGTATTATACACACACACACACAAATACATACATACTATCTACGTTTGTATAAACATTTACAGCGCAAATACGTGCAAGCGAGATAAAAGTGATGGTGAAATTATTGCGTAAATTTGTTCAGCTCTTTTTTGCATAATTTTATTAATGGACTTCATTATTATTAAATTTGGATCAGTCGACAGTTTTATTTGCAAACACCATTATGTTTTTCTATGCATTTGCTAATACCTTGCATGTTTATTTTATTGCTTACCACGAAGCGGTTAGCATTTTTATTATAATTACAAATTATTACAATGCATTGTGTGCCAGCGGTCACACTTTAAATAAATTTATAAACAATTTAACTAGTGCTTTCGTTCGGTTATAACCGAACCCTGAACAGTTATAACATCCAAAAATTTGTTTGCTCAAAAATTTTAGTCTTGTAAATTGAAAAAAAAAAAAAAAATGTGGTCTTGTACATTAAATTTTCTGTAAATTGAAGAAGTTATCAATGTACATATGTACGTGCTCACATATTTACGTATTCATGTAAAATGTTAATGAAGATAGATCCATTAAATCACAATTAGCTTTAAGCAAATTGTTTTTATTCAGCAACTGAGCATGACTAGACAAGTATTAGAAAATAAAATTGTTTAAGTATTACCTTATCTAGATGCAATTCAAACATTTAGCATTCTTATAGCGCTGACTTGCAGTTCCAATACTGCTCTTCGATAATATATGTATGATTTTATGTACAGTACACGCACATTATCGTGAACGCTCTTGGTGTAAGGTAAACAATCGAGAACGCGCTATACCATGAACAAAAAATGCTAAATATTAATTAAGCACAATAATAAAGTAATTGATTTTAAAAAGCGTAAATAGCCTTGATCCTAATTTGTTCATGTTATCGGACAAGCACTGCACATTGGTATATATGTACACACACACACACAGTTGAAGCTTATCTCTTGTTGATAAACATACGACTGTATTAACAGGTACTTATACCTGCTTGTACATAACGTAGTTTGATTATACTGAACACAAATAAATGTGATTTTATTAATATAAAACAAAGTTCAAATTTCACTTAATAAGAAAATTCTGCTTTGCCGTGCAATCTTTCAAAATCGAATATATTGTAATCTTTGCTGAAACTCGCTTGGAATTATATTATAAACGCCTTTTTTATTGTTTATGAAACCAGTTTATTAAATAAAATCAGATTATTATAAAAAATAGACTATTCATTAAAGATAATTGTACTTCAAGTCCAGTTCTACAATAATTGATAATATACTGACTGCAGTTACAACGTAAATTGACTGGTCATACAGTAAACTAACTGTATAAATTACCAGTTGCTTGTTTCCACAGTCATTTATATGCAACAAACTGAGTATGTCAGGTACGTAGGACAGGTTGCGTGTAAAATATAAACAGTGTGATTAGCTTTGAGTTGCGCAATCGAGTTGCCACAAAATACCATAAAAATTAATAAAACAACTCAACTGCTTGAAAAACAAAAGAGATGAAAAATATACGGTGTGTAATAGAAACGAATAGATAGTCAATATAGAGGCGTCTGCGTTGCATATTAATCATTAAGTGGGAGGCGTTGAGGTTTGTCAAAGAAAACCAAAATAGGGCTTACGCCTGGCGAAGTCATAACACTTTCGAAAAACGCAATTGAACCATGCAACCAGATCGGCGACATTGAAGCCGGTTCGGTTCGGCTTCGAATACGGAACGTAACTGCGAAATTTGTTTGCGATTTGTTTGGACTTACGTTTCCTCTCCCTCTCCTATACAGGGTGCTCAGCTTCAAGTTCGAGCAGCGCCGCTTGACGACAGCCATCTATTCGGTAGTTAAGACCAAACTGGGGTCAGTTCGTGGCGTAAAGCGCAATACGATTTGGGGCGACAGCTACTACAGCTTTGAAAAAATACCGTTCGCCAAGTCCCCTCTCGGGGAGCTGCGCTTCAAAGCCCCAGAGCCCGCGGAGCCCTGGGCTCATGAGCTTGACTGCACTTCGCCCGGCGACAAGCCGCTGCAGACGCATCCATTCTTTCGCAAATTTTCAGGTTCCGAAGACTGTCTGTATCTAAATGTCTATGCCAAAGACGTGAGTATTGAATAGCAGCACAATTAGTGGGCAACTTACACTGATTTCCGTAATATTAATTACAGCTACAGCCGGAAAAGCCGCGTCCCGTACTAGTGTGGATCTATGGCGGTGGCTTCCAGGTGGGCGAAGCCTCGCGCGACATGTACAGTCCGGACTTCTTCATGTCTAAGGATGTGGTGCTGGTGTCCATAGGCTATCGTCTGGGAGCCTTCGGATTTCTCAGCCTAGACGATCCGGAGCTGAATGTGCCCGGCAATGCGGGGCTCAAGGATCAAATCATGGGCCTCAAATGGGTGCAGCAGAACATTGAAGCCTTTGGCGGTGATCCGAACAATGTGACTCTGTTTGGCGAGAGTGCTGGTGGTGCCTCCACTCATCTGCTAACGCTAAGTCCACAAACAGAGGGTCTGCTGCACAAGGCCATTGTCATGTCGGGAAGTGCGCTGTGTCCTTGGGCCCAGCCGCCGCAGAGCAACTGGGCCTATCGCCTGGCACAAAAGCTGGGCTACGCGGGCGCCAACAAGGATAAGGAAATCTTCAAGTTTCTATACAATGCCAAGGGCGGAGATATTGTGAAGGCGACGGCTTCAGTGCTCAGCAAAGAGGAGAAACACAATCGCGTGCTCTTTGCCTTTGGCCCTGTGGTGGAGCCCTACAAAACAGAGCACACAGTCATAGATCGGCCACCCTATGAGCTTATGCAGCAAACTTGGAGCCAGCGTGTGCCCATCATGTTTGGTGGTACAAGCTTCGAAGGTCTGCTCTTCTATCCAGGTAAGTGTACGCATATCAACAGTTGGCTTCTTAATTATTGCTTTACAAATTACAGAAGTTACGCGTCGCCCAGCCACGCTGGACGAGGTGGGAAACTGTCAGAATGTGCTGCCAATAGATTTGGGCGAGAACTTGGATCCCAAGCTACGCGAGAATTATGGATTGCAGCTGAAGCGCATGTACTTTGGCGACGACTCTTGCAACAAGGCTAACATGCTCAAGTTCCTGGACCTGGAGTCCTATCGTGAGTTTTGGCATCCCATCTATCGTACAGCGCTGGCTCGCGTGCGTCAGGGTAGCGCCCACACGTATCTGTATCGCTTTGATCACGACTCCAAGCTCTGCAACGCCATTCGTATTGTTCTCTGTGGCCACGAGATGCGTGGTGTCTGCCACGGTGACGATCTGTGCTACATCTTCCACAGCATGCTCGCGAACCAGGCAGCTCCAGATTCACCAGAGCGCAAAGTAATCAGTGGCATGATTGACATTTGGACCAGCTTCGCGCTGAACGGCGATCCGAACTGTGAGAGCATAAAATCTGTCAAGTTTACGCCGCTTGACAGCGAAAGCAATTTGCACTGCCTAAATATTGGCGAGCAGTTCGAGTTTAAGCCATTGCCAGAGCTGGAGAAGCTGCAGTTGTGGAGCAGCTTCTATACCAGTGGCAAACTCTAAGCTGGACTGCAAAAGTGCGTGAAGTCTTCGGTTTTATAGCTTTAGCTGCCTCTATTGTATAGACCATGTAAATGAGGCCTTGTAAATATTTATTACTGTTGTAGTCCTAAGCTAAGGTTGGCTCATATACCATACATAACACTCGTGTATAAATTATTTGAAATTATTACAAAGCAAATTGCCGAATAGTTTGCGTTGACAAAGGTGCGTGATACTTTAAACAACTTTTTGTTAATTCTGACACTTTAGTCTTTTGCTGTCTGTCAGCTGGCTGTCCTCTTTGGCCTCTTGTCAGCCAGTTTCACACCCCTCCAACTAGCTATACATGTATATTTATATATATATATATATATATATATGTGTGTGTGTGTGTGTGCGTGTATGCCGAGGTTTGAAAGTCAACAGGGACGGGGACAGCGACAGCGAAAACAATTTCCGCCGCACCACCGCCAAACAATGGCACCCCTGAGGAGTTGGGCTAGAGGAAAAAAAGACAACAAATTCCATTAAAAATTTTGCAAGTTTTAAGTTTTTTGGTTCACCCTTTGTCATTTAGAACATGCTAAAATGTTTGCGAGGCAAATCCGAAAGGGGTCTTGCTCGTTGTCCATGGTCATGGCGCGGATATTCTGAACGAGCTGGTGTTCACTCATCAACGAAGTGAAAATTTCATTTGCCGACACGCCGCGTGGCCATTTCAATGGGCTCAAAATGTTTTACTTGCCTTTTATTATTATTTTTTGTTGGCTTTTTTTCCTCACGTTTTTTACTGACATCAGTTTTAGATCGTGCTATGGTTAGGACATGCGAGCGAGTGCGTCCGCTAAGTTTTGGTCATGTGCGCAACGTGTAAAAATGGGCGTAAACTAAATAAATTTGAATTTTTTGCTTTGACTGAAAATACTCGCAAACGATTTTTATTTGAAAATTCGTCAGTCTGTATTCTGCGCTCAACAAGTTTTCATTAAATACTCTCAAATTTAAAGCTTAGATAGGAATCCGACTTTAATCTCGCCTATTTTATTGTATGCAACAAGCACATTGAATGTTTTCACTTTGCCTGGCCCACATTCATTAGTCCTGGTGTGCCTGTGCCTCGTTGTTGTCCAGTGTCTGATGTCTGATCATTTTTTTTGCGGTTTTCATTGCGGTCGTTGCTTAACAAAAACGGCTTCACGCACGAAAGCAAACACATGCTGTTTTGCTTGCACAATCCACCGCAATAATGGGGCGTCCAGCCTTGGCGTTTATTGGAATTCAACTTTTATCAAATTAAATTTTCCGGATTACAGGTATTTAGAGCTGAACAGTCTGCGGTTTGGCTGTACTGGCAGTACAAGTGGCATTAGTGGTTGTAATTGAATTTCTGCAATGAACAGAATTGTTTTTTTTTTTTTGCGAACGCTTTGGACTTATTTAATTTACAGTACATTTGAATAGTGAAAAGTAAAAAAATAAATTTAATACAGATTAGACAGGAGCGGAATTGGCTTACTTGTGTTTGCTCTGAAATAAAGTCTAGCTCTATATTTTTATTGATTAGTTTGCATCTCTGGCTTTCTCACTCTCTGCTCCTGAATGTTCGCTTTTGCACTTAGCTGCTTCGTGGAACTTTGGAAGCTGCCATAATACGTAAGTGCAGCCTTTAGTTTTTATGACTGGCATAGCTGCAACTCAATTATGCTACAAGAATAAATTTTCTACTAAGTGTCTCAAATTATATAAAGAAGGATCTAGAGGGAAATCCAGGACCAACAGCTATGACTTTCACCTGAGCATCAAATCCAGACTCAAGCGCCCACGAACTCAACGCAACTCAATTTGTGTGCCAGATTTTGTTTTGTGGGGTGCTTTGTTTTTTCTAGAAACTACATATAGAGGCAAAAGACTTTAAAAACAAACATAATTTAAGTGCACATAAAATGAGTTGCTCACGCAGGCACTTGCGTCTGCAGCCCTAACCTGCAAGCCAACGAGCTATGCACTCCAAGGCTATGAACCGCATTTTATGCACTTTCCAGTAAAGTTATTGAGTAATCAGCTTTAAAACCCGTATACTTACTAGCTGTTGCAGCATCGCTTGGTGCGGGGAGCAGTTGTTTGCTTCCTTGCTGTGGCACAGTGGACGCTACGCCTGCACTCAACTGCTGTTGGCAGCAGCATGCGCCATAAAATGCGCAAAATGTATGCTGAGGCACGTGGCAGCTGAAAATGATAGCGCGACATGCTTGCTTTATGCTTTTTGGGTGTTGCGATTTATGCAACTTTCGCTCGCTCTCTCTCCCCCTTCTCCGCTCTAATGCTCTTCCCCCTGTGCACCACATATATATATATGTGTGTGTGTGTGTGTGCCTGTGATAGGTTGCTGCAGTCGGCGCGAGCAATTGCGAAGCTGCTGTTCCTTAGCAGACCCCGCATTGCCCGCAGACAAGGTGACATATGAGTGCTAATAAGTTTTCCCCATCAAGCCAAAACTAATCAGCAAAAGCAGACGCACAATGAATATTTCATTCATACGAAGTCTGAGATGTATCACGGTCGGACGCAGTTTACTTTTACACTTCGATGCCAAAAGAAAACAATTGGAAGTGGCTTTATTGCAAGAAAAATTGTTGCTCTAGTGAGAAAATTGTTTACGCTTAAGTACGCTAAGAAATGTATATAAATTTATTGGAATAAACATAGTTTTTCACTTATTATTATCAAACATTATGGTACACGTAAAAGAAATTTAATTTCAGGATCATTACTTCTCGAATAATACTAACTATTGTAATACTAATATTACTCAAAAAAACATAAGTACATACAAAAATAAAAAATAATTTAATTTGCAATTGTATGTTTTTTAATATTATAAGGACTTCATGCCATGAAGTCGAAAGCAGATCGCTAACAAACTAAGCTGAAAATATTTACAAAAATAAAATTAAAAAGGATGTGTTAAAGTCAGTCAGCCAGCAATACATGCTGAGCCATTGACGTCCATCTCACTGTCTTTATGGCTAACAAGATCTCAGACCCTATAAGAGCTATAGAATCCAAGTTTGGAATGTATCTCACCCATCCAGGCAATAAACTACCTATTTTTAGCGTGTATCTTAAGATTGTGGAAAAGAAAGTAACAATGAGACAACACATAAAATATTTCAGATATTCAACATATTGACGACTGGACTTCAACGATTATATAAGCAATAAGACAGAGACAAAGATGATGAGAACTAATAATCAGCTAATTTCTACACCCGATATCCGACTTTGGAGATTTCCGTCAATTTTTGAGATTCTCAAATCTATCTATGGGCTAAGTGTATTTTAAAATCGGCTTTGCTCACCTTCAGGACCACCAATTCTTAAGTCTAAAATTTGTGTGCTGCGAACTCATTAGGCGCATTGGAGAAATTTTTGCGTGGAAGACACGTTCAAGGCATCTGTAATAATTCATGCCAGTGGATGATTTGTTTTAGCACTAAAATGAGCACAAGCTGCCTTCACATTTGGCCATTGTTAAGGTGTGGACATAACTTGTTAGTCTCCTTTCCAGTTCGAGGTATACATACATTGAACGCGCTGTTTAGCAAGTGACTTTTGCAAAATTATTTTTAGGTTGTCAAAACGCATTATCATATGAGATTCGCATTATGCGTTTTATTCACATTTTTCCGGTAAGTATTATTAACTGTTAGTAATTTAATATTAATAACATTAATAAATTGAAAGCTAAGATGCAATTTTAATTCGGACTTTGCTGCTAAGAAATAATTATTTGTCAAGCTCACTACTAAATTGCAGTATAATTAGACTTGAAAGCTTTTCACATTTTATTATACCTCATAAGTTTTCAAAGTTTGTTTTCAGTGTAGCGAAGTACAGGTAAGTTTTTGTAACGATGTAAATATTTTGTTAAATAGTCTGGCATATAAAGAAAGTGATATTTTTGTTAAAAATTATATTAAATATTCGCTGTTTCTTTTATTGCTGTGTATTGTCGAAAGTAACTTTTTCTTGGAGCGAAAGAATTATTGGTACAAAATAAAAAAAACTATGCAAATTGACAAAATACTTCGGTTTCCTTTTTGCAAATGTGAGTATTTTATGGTTATTAGCTACTTAAATGCATATGTAATTATTCAACATTAATTACTTGTCAAAATTATTTCTAATAAAACGCTTTAAATAGTCATTATAAAACAAGTGGACAAATTAAAGTTGGGCGCCACCAACTTTTTAATACACTTTGACTAGGGCATCGCAGCAAACACATGCATGCACTCCAACAAAACTACACACAAAACAACATAAACGCGTCACAGCTCGTTTTCGCGTAGCGTCAGCAGCGACGCCGCCGCTGCTCGGCAGCGTCGTTTGTATGGCGCGTCAGCACGTGCACCCCGCTGTCTATATTGAAAATTGAAATGTAAATTTTCACAATCGGTCGAAAACATGACTAGGCAATTTTGTGATTTATTTCAGATTTTGAATGCCTTATAAATCGTTTTTTTTTTTTATTTGCGGGGAAGGGGGGAGGAAATAAAAGAAAATAAAATAAAAGCGTAGTGTCCTGAATATAGGAGCACCTACATAAAGTTTGGTTGCTCTAGCTTTTATAGTTGCTGAGAAACACGCACTCATACAGAGGACGGACAGACGACATGGCTATATCGACTTCAACTCGTCGACTTGATCAAGAATATATATACCCCATAGGGTCTGCACGCCTCCTTCTCCCTGGTACATACATTTGCACAACTCATAATACCCTTTTTCCATGTTTACAAAAATTTCAAAGTGTATAAAAAGGTGTCAAATTGTCGCTTTCTATGCAAAAAGTTATATTGCATTTGCGGAATTGAGGCAAAACCATTCGGGAAATTGCTGAAATTGCGGAAGTAAGTAAAACTACAGTTCAAAAATTCTTAAAAAATCCAGAGGTATACAAAAAAAAACTGTAAAAAGAGCCCGCTCGTCAACGTTGTCTGAGCGTTTAATACGTCAGATTAAGCATTTAGCTGTTAATACACAGGCTAGTTCGCGAGATATTAAAGCTAAACTATCTCTAAACATCACTCACCGTCGTATTCAACAAATTTTGACGGAAAATGATAACATAACATATACAAAAATGGTGCACAACCTATGCTTCTGCCCAGGCACAAACACACTCGTATGAAATTCGTCGAAAAATATAAGTTTTGGACTACAAAGGGGAAAATGTTGTGTTTCGCTCAATGCCTGACCCCGCTTGGCCGAAGTTATTACGAAACACGGAGGCAATACGCATTATTAAGCATGATTTTTTTTTATCATTTTGACCTTTACAATATTAAAAAAGAGTTTTTTAATTTCAGTGTACCAATAACTTTTTCCTTTGAGGCAACTTTATTTTATTTTTTTTCATAGAATGATTTTTTTTTTTCAAACTAGTTTTAACTAACTATAATAGTAATGTGCCTTATCTTTAATAATAAATTTCTAAAAAATGTATAGGATATGTAAATTGGATTTTATTTGTTAAAGTATTCTTGTACCAATAATTATTTCGCTGAGGTACTTGAAATCTAAAAGTATGCCAAAATATTAATGTGCGACACATATACACAACCTCACACACACACACGCGCAAATATTCACATCGGCATAGTGCTCGATATTGCAAATATTTATATGCACATGTATATGTATATACATACATGTGGTCAGCAAACACTATAAACAGCAATGGGCGTGGCAGTGTGTTAAGGATGCAAACTCCAGTGTCCAGACCATGCAAAACGGCCGCAGCCAGAACAAACCGCAGCAAACTAATAATAACCAGTAAAGCCACAAGGCAAAATAAAAAAAGAAACCACGATACAACTACAAGAAGAGAAAGAGAGAGAGAGTGTGCGAATGTAGAGGAGATAGCAGTAGTTTTCACTAAGTACAGCAAGTGTGATGCTGGCCAAAGCGCGGGGGTAACAACAGAGCAAACATAATTGCAACCACGAAATTTACAAATAGCTTTTAGTGTCAGCGCAAAATACATAACACATACTCACACACACACACACTCATACTCATGCGCAAGTAATGCTCATGCACTCAATGCAAAACAGGCAAAGTGGCATCGCATGTTGCATACTTTTGTGGGCGGAAACTGTCGTAAAACAAATGCACTACGGCGTTGCAGACATCTACAGCTCCTAGTACGGCAGCTCTGTGTAAACGACTCAAAGCCCAACGGCAGGATAATATTTTTGCCGCTATGGACACTCGAGAGCACATCTAATTTGTCATGGTGCCTAAAAGCGAGCAAAAATGCAAACATGCAACGCCACAAGCAATAACTGCAGCAAAGCAAAAATGAAAAGAAAAATATCTACACTTACACTAACAACTGGCCCAGAACTGCTTCTGGCCAGTTCGCTAAATGCAGAGCGCTGCCTTGTCCTTGGCCAGTAATTAATGCCGCGTGTGGGGTGGCTAGCATATCGCTGCTTTGTTGCAACGCTTGTAGTTGTCATTATGTATCCATCCTCTATCTTTTACTATTTCTGTTTCACTCTCTCTCTCTCTATGTTATACTTCAGTGAAGTAACTTCACACAAAAAACCAATCGACAGTTTGAAACCCGTACATAGGATTCATACTAGAGGTGGAGAACTATCGATAGTGAGCGCAATGATATTCGACGATAGTAAATTTTGAACATCGATAGTGCCATCGATAGTCGTCGATACTATCACCCGATATAAAAAATTTGTTTATTTTAACCAAAAGTTTCGGTTTAGAAATAAAAAAGTATTAACATTTTTCTCCTTAAGCCTCTCTGAAACAATTTGGCATGCCTTGCTGAATGTTCTTTCCGATTAAACGGACGTAGCGGAAATGAAGAGATATTTGCAAAAGGCTTTTTATTGACGGAAAGTCAGTTTGATTCCCCTGAAATAAAAGTAATATAATTAATTATATAGAACCTATAAATTGTTTTTCTGTATGTCTAATTCAGATGGTCGATGATGACTGGCAATTGTCCTCTCCAGAAATTGCCTTTTAGTTAAAATTGCATCTACTCGTGCGTTTCCAAGTTTGTTTCCCGATTGCTCACACAAAAAATCAAACAATGTGTCCTGGGAGCTAGTTTTTTTCTTTAATTCCTGACAATATAACACAGAGCATAGAACATGCGCCAACAAATTTTTTTTGGCGAAGTGAGACGACATTTGGAGGCACCACCGATAATGGTTGGGCCACTAGTTCATAAAAGCAAAGTCTTCAACCAGTACACTATGGTCCCAATGTCCATTTTTTTTTTTGGCATAAAGTCGAAATTTCAATGTTCGAATTTTGCTGATGCAATCTTAACGTAAATACATGGCACACATACAATATAATTTTTAAAAAATTTATATTTTTATGTTAATTTTTTTGTGAGCTCTTAAAAGTCTTAAAAGTCAAAACAAAAAAAAATTTTTTTTTAAGATGATTTTAATTTTTGTCACAATTAAATATTTTTGTGTCAATTAAAATAATTTAATAATGTAAAATGAAGACAAAAGTTAAAATTATCTATTTGCTTCTGTGGATTTGTGTAGAATTTTTTTTTTTTTTTTTATAAAATTTGTATATTTTATTAATTAACAAGTTTTCTGCTTCCTTTTTTGGCAGCTTGACTAGTTAGATATTATTAAAAAAAAAAAATCCTAATAGCTAATCATATTATAACTCTCGTTGGGGTGTCCTGTGGGTGACACCTCTTCAATCTCCTTGTCATTGGAGAGTTTCTTAATCTTCTCGCTAATGTGTTTGGATGTAGAACCATTCTCCTCAGGAAGTTTGCCGAATGTTTCTGAATAGCATCGCCAACCTTGAGGACCTTAAGATCTCTTTCAATGTCTCTCGTGCGCATGTACCATTACACATTCTTCTTAGTATTTTGGCTTGCGCTACCCTTATTTGGTTTAAATTGGTTTTAGCCGCAATACCATAAATTTGGACAGCATATCTCCAGATCGGGCAAAGTATGGCTTTGTAGATATGCACTTTGCTTCGAAGAGAGAGCTTACTAGCTGGTGCAAGTAGCCACGCCATTTTCTCAGCTTTTGCCATCACCGTTTTCGTGACCATGGTGGTGTGCATTTTAAAGGTCAATCTTCTGTCCAGTACAACACCAAGGTACTTTTGACTTCGCTTGTGCGTCAATATGGAGCCTTGCATAGTTATGTCTCCGCAGGACAATGGTCTTGTGGCGAATGTCACATTCGCACACTTGTTGCTGTTAATGCCTATGTTCCATTTCTTGGCCCAGAGCTCAAAGGAGCTTACGTACTGCTGCAGTGCTTCAGTAGAAATGTCAATGCTTACGCTTCTTGTTAGCACTGCAGTATCATCGGCATACGTTGCTATTAATACATTGTCCTCGTCTAGGCCCGTGATGCTGTTGTGGTTAGGCATGTAGAAAATTTAAATTCGTTTTCTACTTACAAGCTGAGGCTTACTGAGAAAAACTAATAGCGTACGTTTGTTCTTATAAGTATCGTATTTGACCGCGCAGTAACAGTTTGTCCCCGTTTTTCCGCCTTTTCGGGCGTCAATGGCGGGTTGGTTCCTCCCCAGAAACCCAAGAGACCAGAATCAGCTCAACCGGGGTCAATAGAAATCTGAAGGAAACCCTGCAAGCCCTCATGAACACGACGTTTAACGACTTTCTGGATTAGCTTTAACCTGGCGACCCGGAGCACAACCTCTGACAAGTCACTAAGCACATCAAAGGTCCTAAAAAGCGAGCAGTGCCTATCCAGGATAGCAACGGCTTCTGGTGTCGCTTAGACGACGACAAAGTACTTTTGCAGAGCACCTGAGCAACGCATTCACCCCTAAGGTTGAATGAACCCTGAAAAGTCTACTCATACCACCTTCAGGCTGCGGTCAGGTGACTGCCCAACTAGCCTAGAAGGATCTACAATCCCAATGGAGCCTACACCAAAATATCTAGACATGACATGACATACTAGAAGGCTCATCTGGCGCGCCCACCTCACACGCAAACACAAACAAGCGCAGGTAAAATTAAATAAATGGTACTGGCTGATAGGCAGGAACTCCAAGCTTAAGATAAATGTCAAGTTCCTAGTCTACAAGACCATTGTGAAGCCCATCTGGACTTATGGTATTCAGCAGCACCAACCGGCTAAGAATTCAAAGACTCCAAAACAGAGCACTGCGCATAATTTCCAAGGCGCACCCCTACCATGACAATAATACCATCCACACCGAGCTCAACATCTCTTGGGTGAACGACGTCATAGCATCCTAGACACAAAGCTACGTCTCCAGACTACATAACCACCCCAACATCCTTGCCATAAACCTTCTCGATAATAGTACCACCACCAGACGACTCAAAAGAACTCGTCCACTCGACCTCCACATTCAATGTAAGAAAAGATCTTAAATGCATGTATTATGACAATATTTAATTATTGCCTCTTCAGGCAGATGTTAAATAAACTCACAAACACATACACACAAAACAGCTAACGCGTCACGGCTCGTTTTCGCTGAAGCGTCAGCAGCGACGCCGCCGCTGATGCCAAAAGAAGTATACATATAAACAAAAAAGTTCGAAATGTCTGGCTGCAGAGCACGGAGTTTATTTTTTTTATTTTTTTTCATCCCAACAATGACGATGAAATTGATGACGATTTATTAAATATATTATAAGTTTGATGTTAATAAAAGTCAGCTTTTTTCTTAACTTTTTTTCTCTAGTATTCCGCTTTTTTCAGCTTTTTTTCGTAGATCCAGCTTTTTTGCTCAGAGAATAATGACATCACTGCCTCTGTGTTGTACTTATGATTAGTGATACAAGAGAATCGCAAAAAGCGGTAAATCAAAGTGTTAAACAAGGTTAAAAATAAAGTGTTCGAATAATATTTGTGCGCGTTTTTTAAGCACTTTGTATTTTCCTGTCGTGCTCATAGTGTTACACCAGTGGTGTAGTTGAAAACAACAGTTACTTCATGAACGCATTTTATTCACCATTTATTATTTACCAGCTGCATTAAAATATTTAAATATATGTCGGATCTAAAATTATTGTTCTCAGTGTGTGACGAATAATTTTGCACGTTTCTCTTCACACTCTCTAACGGTTGTTCGTGAGTTCGCTTTGTTCCGTTTATTTGCCAGATGGTCAAAATAGTTCGAAACGAGCTTATTGTGTGAGGTTAAAGGTTTGAGAGAGTTACGCTCTATACGATTGTCATGCGTCTGTGCGTGAGTCACTGCGAGAGACAGAGACGGTTAGAGGTCTTTGACAGTAAGAGCAGATCGACAGTGAGGTGTTTTCGGCAGATATACCATATACATAAACTTTTAAAACCTGACAAATAACTGTCGTTAAAGTTTACAAAAGGTAGTATGTGACAGTGGATTTTTTTTAGACTTATCTTATTTTTGTTACAACTTTTATTATTTTGGATTAAATTTGATTTTGTTTTTTTTATATTCTTTAGAAATGTATAAATATTATAAATACAAAAAAATATAAAAAATTAAAAATTTGTAAATTTTTCTACATGCGAAAAAACTTTTGTGACAAATTATATATATGTACCAAATGTGGTTGCTCTAGCTCTTATTTGAGACTCATCGGTTTTCAACATCCGTTCATGTTCCGGTCGTGTGAAGACTTTGCAATTGTTTTATTATTTCACGTTTAGTTGCAGTGAAAATTGCACAACGCTGATTTAGTTATTCTGCCGAATTACCAATGAAATAGATTTTAAGGAATTTTTGATCTGTGTTTGGTGGTGGTAACAAAGCGCCCGCTCGATGGTGAATCTGTCCTTGAATCTAAATTTTGTTATGCCATTCGTGAAAAATGATAGTTGTTCATGTTGATAATAGAGTGACGCTATTACCTTATAACTCGGATTTTTGGCTGGCTGTTGAAAAACCTCTGCTCCAAATGACGTCATTTGAAAACATTCCTTATATTTTTTTGAGTGCAACAGGAAATGGTTTGATTTGCCTGCAATTTTTATATCGAAGCGAAATAAAAAATAAAATAAAAAAAACTACTATGTCCTAGGCATAGGAGCACCATACATCTTATAGTTGCTCTAGCTCTTATAGTTGCTGAGAAACATGCACTCATACATACAGACAGACGGACATGTCGACTCAGTTTGTCTTGCTGATCAAGAATATATATATTTTGTGGGGTCTGCCACGCCTCCTTCTTCCTGTTACATACATTTCCACAGCTTTATAATAGCCTTTTCCATTTTTTACTAAAATGTCAAAGTGAATACAAAATGAATAAGTCCAGGCGTCTGAACGTAGCTTGGACTGATTGAAACGAATAAAATTGAGACGCTCTGTTTTTACTTTGACATATACAGTGTATATTATACACTTCTGGTCTTAGGTTAGACGCAATCTTACTTACGTTCAGAATTCTTTTATAACTTTTACGTTAGTGAAAAAAATGCAAAAACATTGGGCATTTAATTATACTTCGAGATTATTAATTAAAATTGTTAGGCAACGATAATAGATAACTATTTATATATAAAAGAAAAATTATTTTATTTTATTCTACATAAATTCGACCCTTTATAGAATTATACAGTGAATCTATGTAGGTCGCTCCAAGCACGCTTAATAGCTGCAGTCAATGTCTCCTTGTCTTCGTACTGCTTTCCTTCTTCGTATATCTTACGCGAAAGCCAGCCCCAAACATTTTCAATTACGTTAAGATCGAGAGAGTATGGTGGCCCCGTCATGATATTAACATATAAATAATAAATAAAGCTTATCTTTACGCAAATCGTGATAATAATATTTAAATACGTCAGGGCCATCTAAATTAAAACGTTTTTCATCTGTAAAAACAACCGGAACGCCAATCATTAAGGCGAGTGTCAGATTGAATCGTCCACTTCATGTATGCTTTTGAAAATTGTAGCAGTTTTTCTTTGCCTAAAGCATTAAGAAGCGGTTTTTTCTTGATTTTCCGATGCTTCAGATGTTCGGCATTTTTGATTGTACGTGTTTTCCCCTCTAAAGTTTTTTCCATATGCCTGTGGATCCTTTACATACCTATCAACTTTGTTCGTACAACTTTGTTGTCGGAGTCGAAAGTCCGGTTTGTAAGATTGTGAAAGCATGCTCTGCATTATGATGTGATCTGAGGCCTAATTTTTAAATCTTCACATCCAAGATTCAAAAGAAAGTGGTGAGAAATTGTGGTAGCTATGGACTATCGTGATAGTCTAAACACAATCGATGGTACTGCCCAGGCCGCCACCATCGATAATGTCGATAGTACCATCGATGTTTTTACAGCACACAAGCAGCCGAAATTGCTGCTGTTGCTGCCCGACAATTTTTCATAAGCCTTTACAAGACTTTGCGTGGGTAAACACAAAGTCCCGAAAATGAATTGAAGAAACGCAAGAAAAAGTCATGCAATTTTTGCTCACCTAATTGTGCGCGTCTCTTTCGCTACCTGCTGTTGCGACGGCGCGGCTGCCAGTGCAGACAGAGCGAGATAGCAAGCGAGATTTTTTCTCTCTTATTCTTATATGTACAGTGCTATATGGTTTTTTTTCCGTTTTTTTTTTTGGCATTGAAATTTGGTTTAAATACATTTTTTAAGCTCCCAAGATTACCTTCCAAGTTTCAAATGATTTGGGGCACTATTTCATATAGCTGCCATATAACCGATATGGCCGACATGCAAAAAAATCTCCATTAAACATTTTTATTTCTTATTTTCTTTATCTTTAATGAAAAAAAAGAACAACAAAACAACAACAAAAATAAAAGATCACATTTTAGTATTCATCTCCATTATTAGTGCTTCATTCTGAAAGTAAAGATACATTTTAAAAAATTTTAAATAAGTTTGGTTATGGTACTTACCATAGAAGTTACTTAATTTTCTTCTAGTTCAAAGTATTCATCTTCTGAAGCAATAACCTCAAGTTCGTCCAGTTGTTCAAAATCTTCGTCGTATGAATTTTGTGTGGAATCTGGATCATCATTCACACATTGAATTTCCAAATATGGTGCTTGTAGTAGAGATATAACTTCTGCTGGTATGGTTTTCTTTTTGATTGTATTTAGTCGATCTTTTAAATATGTACTGGACAGCAACGGATCAGAACTGTCCATGGATCTATTGAAAACGTCAGTAATATTGTTTAATCGACTACATTTTCTAGCGTGGCCTCTTCTATCTCTCTTATATAATTTATTTCGGGACTCTGATGCATGTTCCCCAAGGCATCCTACAGGAACTAAACAAGTGTCTATTATTTGGTAGCCATGTACTAAGACTTTGTGAACAGTGGGCGACATCGGATACCAAGGATATTTTTTCTGATAGGCCACAAAAACTTTAGCACAGAAGTCTTTAAACTTTTCCGACCTTATTTCGTACTTTAATTGTAAAAGTCTTTATTCGTTCTTTTAGTTTAGGCTTATCGCTGTCCTTGACATGCCACTTCTTAAGCTCAATTCTATATGAGATTTTTAGAACAAACTCGAAAATAGCGGATCCAAGCATGTAAAGGACTGATTCCATATTGAAGAGCGTGTGCCTTAGCCATAAAAGCCATCGAGTTTGTCTTTAATGTTGAGCAATTGTTTTGGCTTTGCTTTACAGATTGGGGAAGACTGACAAGAGTTGGTGCCTGTCAATATGTTTAAGACTTTACCATCTATTAGTGTCATGTGACCAATATACTCTACATATATATTTTTTTCTTTAAATTTATACAAATATATTTGCATATTGCGAATCTGGGCATCCAAATTTTCTTTTTTCATTT